>NW_008684062.1:76021-108408 GCF_000695815.1 Acanthisitta chloris | reverse complement strand
GAGAGGGTGTCCGAGGAGGAGTGGGATTGGGAGAGGTTTGGGAGAAGCACTGGGGCTGGGCAGGTGGCAGGGGGGGAGGCGGCTGGGGGGGGGAGAGTTGCTGCAAGGGGGGGGGGGGGTTGTGTCCTGAGTTTGGACTGAGATGCAGAAGGTTTGGGGATGTGCGGTGGGACTGGGGCGGGAGGCACTGGGGGTGCAGTTGGGTGCCCAGGAGGTGTGTTTGGGGGGGTCCTGGGCAGGATGCACTGGCAATAGGAGGGGAGGTCTAGGCAGGGATGTAGTGAAGACAGGAGGGTGTTCTGGGGTGATTTGGAGAGTCCCTGTGTTAGGAATGGCTGATGAAGGCCTTGGCTGTGGCAAAGTGTGTGAAAAGGGTGTGTGTGTTGCTCAGTGGAGGGATTCCCACAGAGGGTGAGGGGCTGGAGTTTCCCCTCCTGGACAGGAGACATGAGCTCTGTCTTCTGTCGGTGGGCTTGGGGCTCTGTGTGGCTGGCACTGCCTGGAGTGACCCCACATTCCAGCTCCCAGGCCGAACACGTGCCATGGATACCTGTAAAGCTGCCGAGCAGAGCAGCTTCTCTTGGCATACCATAGCCATGTGTTATTGCAGAGTGTGGATCTGCTGCTCTCCATCTCTGCTGACACAGTGTCTGACACCAGGAACAGCAGTTGTTTATGTGGGAGAATGGCATGAAGGAAGTACTTGGATGTTTAGCTATCAAGATAAGTGTCTACTATGTAACCCTGTGTGAAGAGGAGTTCCTTTTGCTTTTTACTATATTGCTTTGCTGCTCAGCCCCCCCTTCTGGGCCTAAGGAACATGATCGAGTCACCCTGGAGTATTTGCTGTACCTGACATTGACCAGTCCCTACTCCAGCACTTGGAAAGAGTTTAGTAAATGCTCAACTTGATTATTTACGGTTTATTTTGATCTCTGTGTCTCTATCTGATTAGAGTCCTGAGCAACAGCGGAATAGCATCCTCCCTATGTACTGCTCTGACAGACAGGTTGTCGCTGTTGTTTTCCACAGCAGTGTTGTTGTAGCAAGAAGTCTGTTAGTCCTTATTGCTGAGGGGAATTTTGTACTTAAACTGACACAGTGGGCTGAGATAAGATGTTGCAAATCTGAGACCTCAAAATACAGTTAAATTCTTAATCACCTGCGTGTGTCAGTACTTTAGTGGTGCTTTCATCAGTCTGTTTTTACACCTATTTCTAATCTTAGATGCTCAGTCCTGAGGAATTTCCAGTCACTTCGGTTTGGGAGTCAGGACTTCTTTTCTGTCAACAGCTTAAACTAATACTGACTAGAGCGACATAAAATTTGTGGGGGTTGAGGGAAATTTAGGTCTATAATGAAGGATAGCAGAGACCCTCGTTTGGGAGGAAACCTTGCTGCTTGTTTGCTTAAGAGATTGATTAGGGTTTCACTGCAATTGGAGCTCAAACACTGGAAAAACTGCTGTTGGCAGTGGTGGTGGGTTGCAAGTAAGAAGTAATGAGAAGGCCTGTTTGTCTTGCCATTTTCCACTTAGCAGTTCTTCCGACTGTCAGCTCTGCCAGCAGTGAGAGCCGAGAGCTTCCCTTGTAGAATCCAGAGGTGAGTTTGCTGCGGTCCTGCGCAGGAAATTCTTGTGTGAGGTGAAGCCTACGTGGACACTACAAGTACTTTCTCTCCCTTTGTTAGGTGAAACTTGGAGCTTGGTTTTGCTAAGTCTGGTAGAATGACTTCTGCCACAGCTCACTCTCTGCCTGGGCTGCCAGCTGTTAGCTGGTTTAGATTAGAAGAGGAAATTGCTGAACGAAGTTCCCTGCCTTAGGAGAAATATTGTAACACTAATCAGCTTTTAATTACACATATCAGTTTCTCTATGGTTAACAGCAATTATTTTTTTTTTTTGTTCAGGGAGCTGAAGCTGTGGTCTTGGGCTTGCATGTCAGAGCAGATCCTGACTGCAGAACACTGGAGAATCTACAGAACTCCATGTCTATTGCTTGAGGGGGTTTAGCCACATGGATTATTTAGTGGAACTATAATAAATGCTATTCACATATCCTGGGAGAGAGTTTGTGATTCAGTCTGAACTTCTTGTAAGAGTTTCTGGCTGTGTTCATAAAGGCCATGCACTGAGAGGAAGGTTCTCTCCGTTGATATCCAGTGTCCACTTTTATTTTAACATGTGGTTGAATACCTTGAAGTGAAATCTCTTGATGCATAGACTCGACAGTGAAAATAGCAAATTTGTGCTTTTGTTAGTGATAGGTTTTGAAATTGGCATCATTTGGTGGGCTGGACTGTTGGGTTTTCATCACCTGTCTTGAGTTTAAGCCATGTACTCAAAAAACAATGCTCTGACCTGTGGTTTGCAGCCACTTGGGAATCACGGGCTGCTCCTGAAAGGGTCGTCAAAAGGTAGCTGTGAAAAGCAGTCCTGTTGTCAGCTGCTGGGAAGTGACTACAGACAATACACTGAGGTCTTTTCAGGGTGAATGAATTGGGAATTTTCCATTTTTTTTCCCATTGTGGTGCTGTTTCCTCTCTCTCTGCCTGCTTCGTGTTTCTCCTTCCACAGACACTTCAGAGCTCTCTTAACATCACTCAAAAGAAGACTCTTGATGCAGATGCAAATATGGGGTTTCCCCCAGGCTGCCCTTCTTGCTCCTGAATGAGCTCCATGAATAGAGAATGTAACAAATTTGTACTGTACCTCTGGCTTTGAAGTTGGGCTCTTCCTAATAAAATCCTCCAACGCTTCCAGCTCTTTGTGTGAACGCATGTACTGATATGTAGATTGTGATACAAGGTCGAACCCTGCCACGGTGGCTGTGGGCGGAAGGATGTACCACAGCAAGTGAGTTAGCATAGTAGTGAAACCTGCCACTGAAACTGGATGAGTATCTGTGCTGACTAACCTTTGGCATTATTGCCATGGGTATGTTATTCGCCGTGCTCCAGGTAGCTGGCTTAAAGCTCATGCTGGATGCTTCTGCAGTGGTTTTGAGATGGGTATGTGGTTTGGAAGTGCGTTTTTCAAAATGTAATTAGTCACTGCCACTGGCTTTTTGTCTACCTCTCTTCCAAGCCTACTGTATTTCTCAGGGAGTGAAGATGGTCTGTCTGGGTTGTTGAGCAGTGTGTGACACAGTGGGTAGTGAATTCTGTCCAGGTCTCCTCTGGGCAGGACAGAGCTTGGCTCCCCTGAGCTGGCTGGTGCTGTGTGGCTGTGGCACCTTCTGGGTAGCACAGTGCTGTGGGTCCCCAGAGAGGCTTGGCCTTTGGAGAGGAACATAAAGTTCCTGGCAGGAGTGTGGGAGAGGTGTCTGGCTTGGCCTGGAGCAGTCTAGGAAGGACTTGCTGTCTCCATCAGACCTGACAAGTATGTTGGAGTAGCCCTAGGGAAAAGCATGCTCATGGAACAGTCCCTGTCCTGAAAAAGGGCAGTGTAAGGGTTTGGCTTGCATGTTGTCAGTGTCAGAGTGGCTGTGTCAGCAGCATTCCAGCATGAATTGTTAAGTATTATTAAATCCAATTTGGAAGCAGGTTTACTGCCTGTGGGAGATGCTTGTTGCTTAGCAGGTGGTCCCTTCATCATTGCAAATCCTACACAGCTGCTCTGGCCACTCACTGGTCTCTCGCACTGGTTTGCTGGTCAGCATACAGACCCCCTCTCTCTGGGGTCTTCCCAATCAGGTAATAATTGTGTGTGGCTGCTGCTGCTCATTCACACTCCTTGGGGGTGAGTGACTATCCTGGCTGGAGTTGCTTCCACCTGGCTACTTCTGTCATGGATCCCAGGGAGCGTGAGCACTGGTCAGGGCATTGGTGCCACACTCTGAACAAAGTCCCCTGAATGGTTGTCTGTGGTAGAGATCTCAGCCTGCACTGTGTCCTGGTGCCAGTGAGAGGGAACCGGTGGAGAAAGGGTATGTCAAGGCAGTCCCGTTTTTTCTTGAGTGTTTCAAACTATTGCTAGATTTTGAGAATGGGTGTTCCCAGGTTGCTCCTGAGGATCAGACTCTGCTCCAACCCAGGGTCTAACATGCGTTCCTTGTCCTTGCTCACCAATTTGAGTTTTACATCGTGAAGATACCATTTGTATTATGAGAAGGCTATGCAGTTCTGACTTAGCCCTTGCCAATGGACCTCTATGACAACAGCAGTGAGGCTGCTCACCCCTTCTGTCCTGTCCCAGTATCCTGGGCTGCATCCTTGACTGACCTGCTGGGGAAACTGGAGCTGGTCCAGGACCACCGTGATGGCCTCATGTGACTTAAGAGCAGGGAAAGCTGTCCTAGGGAAAGTCACTTGAGTTAGGTAGCTGCTCTGCATTTTTTCCTGCAGCAGTAGGAGGAAGATAGCACAGCACACTCATTGAGGGAACCCACAGGCCTTTCAATACAACAAGCTGATAAACTGCATT
This sequence comes from Acanthisitta chloris, assembly GCF_000695815.1. NCBI lineage: Eukaryota > Metazoa > Chordata > Aves > Passeriformes > Acanthisittidae > Acanthisitta > Acanthisitta chloris. Next base: position 103,985 of record NW_008684062.1, on the reverse strand, counting down.
GTACAGACTTGATAAGGGTGGGCAAAGGATTTCAAATAGTGTATCACTGTCAATCTATCCAGCCATGGTGACTGCATAATGATGGTACAGAAACCCCCAGGGCTAGCAGAGGAAACACAGACATGCCCTGCAACCTGCAGATGATCACATCAGGGTCTGAGCAGACAATGCAGATTAGGGGAGTTGGTGTCTAATCAATGGCTTCAATGAAGGGGATCATCTTAGTTTGGATTTTCTTGTTTGGAGCAGCGGAGAGTTTTACCTGAAGGTAGGCAAGAAACAGTTAAACTGCTGCTCAAGCCATTCTGTAACTGCCTGTGGTAAGTGTTTTATGAGGATAGGGCAAACTGTAAGCAAAACAGTGTAGGTGTTCCTTTCTTCAGCAGGGAGTTGTCCTGCCTTTGCAGTCAGGTGTGACAGAAAGTGGCAGGGGTAGTGTGCCGTGCTCCCTGCTGGCACACCAGCCTTGCTGTGCCTTGCAATGGGAAGGAAAGGTGGCTGCAAGTTCTGCTGATTGCTGCCTCATGTAACCTGGCTGTGCTGCAGTGACTTTTAAGTAATGTTCTTTTAAGGAACCCATCCTAATATTGAAGCAAAGGGTGCAGTGGTGCTTTTCTACTTGTTCTTGATTAATGCAAGTGTTGTATTTTACAAGTTCTGGTGCTAATTTTTCTGAATCAATGTTTTTCTCCTCCACTGTTTTAACTGCTTCATCTATGTTCAGAAGTATGGAATACTCTCCTCAAAACGTAGCCATTTCAAATTCTGCTTTGAGTAATAGCATCAGTGGTTTTTTTAATTATGGTATGTGCCTCTGGACTGAATTAAGAGCTTGCAATGCAGATACAGCTATTGCTCTTTTACTAGTACAGTTTTCCAATTTTCTTTGTGTTTTCTGGAAGTTTTAATATGATTTTCCAGAAGTTTTTATGCTTTAACATTTAAAAATATTGTAGTGTGTTGCACACATGCACTTTGCCTTCCTGTGCTTGAAGCTTTTGGGACTTAACCCCACCTTTCTCCTTAATTTTGTTTCTATTTTAGAGGTAACTTGAATGTGCTAATTTAATTTTGTCACTAGCTGTGTTTTAGACCAGGTCTTTGGACAATCTCTTGTAGCACCTGGGGAGACTTACCATTTGTCTTGAATAAATTAACTTACCTAAGAATCTTTCTGTTTCTGATGCAGGTTGGGAGGACCTGACCCTCTGGACTATGTTAGCATGTACAGAAACCTGGGAAACCCAGCACTGAATGTTCCTGAGCACTGGCACTATGTCAGCTTTGGGTTAAGTGACTTGTATGGAGACAACAGAGTACATGAGTAAGTGTCACCAAACTTCTGTAGCTGTGTTTTGTGTTGCATTTTGGTGGCATATAGGTAAAACCCTGTCCTGCTGTTCATATTATTTGAAGAGCTGATTTTATGCTGAGAATACCCTAGCCCTGGTCTCACAAAGGATGACATATTCCTGTTCTTGGATGTAGAAGAATTCCTATTTTCCCCTCTGTAGGCTTTGAATGCAATATATTTTTCCTTTCAGTGTTGAGTGTTTTGTTGTTGCTTTTTTGTGGTTTTATTTTTTATTTACTTTTAACTGGTTGGGAAATTTTCTTTTTAACTGTCTGCCTTGTTGTGTTTTTCACTCTTGGTAGTCTGTTATGGTCATGCACTTAAATCCTGACCCCTCCCTGTGCATGTTAAATGCCTTCCTCTGGAAAACTGCTGTAAGGGCATTTTTGCTGTTGCTGGCGCAGCAGTGTTACTGTCAGCAGACTGCCACCCCAGTGGCTGCTGTGTAAAGTGCCAATTTGTGTAACAGAAGCATAAAACTTTAATTGTTTGACTGTCTTTTTTCCAGTAATTAAATTATCTTAGATTGTTGGTATAGATGGTTTTTAGCGGGCATTTTGTATTAGACTAAGCAGGCAGCGTGAGCTGACCTTATTCTTAACTTTTTTTAACTGACCTTGCTCCTTAACTCCAGTTAAAGTGAGGAGCATTAGCCAAGCAGTCATGATCCTGGGGCTGTGGGCATGGCCTTCTAACCAGCCAGAGATGGCAGATGGTTTCTGCTGTTGCAGTTTAGTGAAACTGTCTTTGCACTGTTTCAGAGTTGCATGTCCGTGATGAATGGTGCAGCAAAGGCCTCAGTTTGTTCACTCAAGCTTTCCCCCTTTTGTTTCTCTTGGTTAAGATTCAGCCACCAGTTTTTCTCATCCAAGTGCTTCTCTTGCAACAGCAGCACGCAGGCAGTTTTTCCTGGTATTTTTACCTTATGTTTGTGATTACAGAACTGTTTTTCAGAAGACAAGTCTCTTAAGACTGGTGTTTATACAGAGCCCTAGTGTCACAGAGATCTACCTGGGACATTTAGCCAACACATCTGCTAACAACAAACCTCAGTCATTAGTTGCAGGGACAGAGAAAAAGTAGGGCAAGTAAAAGAAATTAAGTCTTCCTTCCCTCTCTTCTACAAGAGACCCTAGCATGGACATGGAGGTCTTCATGTGGTGCCTTTGTTCTCAGATCATGATCTTTCACCTCTGCCACTGAAAATGTCTGGTTGCCAAGATTACATAACCTGTGTTTGCCCGTCTTGTTATGATGGGACTAATTTTGGAGGGAGTAAGTGCTATGCTGATCTCCTCACTTTGGTGAATTGTCAGCCTGACTTTTTCCCAGGGTGAGACTGTTTTCTTTGCTCAGACCCTTTCCTGATGGTTTTGGATGAGAGCTTGGAGTGGATATGAGGGTCTCAGCTCAAGACATGAAGGGTGGTGTGTCTTTGTGAATGAAGAAGCAAATTATGTAAGGTCACAGCCTCCTTGGTCCTGGCACATGCTCTGGATTCTCACTCCCCAAACCTGTCAGCTACACCAAAACCTGTTGTGTAGTGGAATACTTGGGGATGGAGAATCAAAAGCATCACATAGGTGGAATGTCACAACTTTAACTTCCTGGCAGGAGACCTCCTATCTGTTTGTACTGTTACATGATTTGATCTGAAAATTTGGATTGAGATAGTGGAATGTGCCTTTTGCTGGTTGCAGGGCACAGGAATTAAGCTCCCATCTCTAGACATAGGCTGCAGGTGGTTTCTGAGGCCTGCTGAGTGAAGCAGGAGGAAAGTCTGTGCTGTGCTCTGGGAGGTCTGAAGTCCCTGACTGCCCTGCATGTCTGTGATCCTGGGAGGAGGCTTAGAGAGCTGGTGTGCCTTGGCTGCCCCTGCTACCATGCTACTGGAGGCTGCTGCAGCTGGGCACAGCAGCGAAACTGTGAGCCATCATTGCTGTGCTGCTTGGGGAATATTGGCTGCAAACTCTTCAGCACAGACCTGCTTAGATCCATCAAAATGATCTCCATGCCCTGAGTACAAATGTGTGTTTCCCTCCTGTCTTTGTGGCTGGATCAGTGTTCCTGGCTCTACAGTTGTGTGTTGCTGTGACACTTGCCCTGAGATGTTCAGCTGTCTGTGGTCTGTCACCTTTAGTTTGGGGGCAGTAGCTCATTCATGGAGCTACAAAACTTAATACTGCATGTGCTGTTGAGTAGGTTTGTTCTGCCTTTGTGTCTGAAAGTCTTAACATACAATTATGCATGTAGCAGAGCTGTCAAGACTTAGACATCTCTTAAACACTGAAGGTGAAATTATTACCTGGTAAGCAGGTATTCCAGGTGAGCACTGTGGACTGGCTGAGAGAAGATTTTCAAAGGAGCTGAGCAGTTGGCAGCAATTCTTGTCCCAAGGGCAATTGTTGTTTGCTAACTGCTCTTGAAATGCAGTGGCCAAGGGAGCTGCACTCAGTCTCCCAGTCCCGGGTGCACACTGCAGGCTCTTGTTCTCAGGGCATTTAAGAAAGCCTTTGTTTAGGAAAATGTTATCAGTCTCTTGATGGCTTGAAGGGCTTTGAGATTCTGCTGTCCCAGGTAAAGCATGCTGTGGAATGGCTGGCAGGAGCATGTAGTGACAGGGGAGTTATTTCAATCTTTTTGCCAGATTTCCTTTGAAACTGGTGTGGCACTGAACTCTGTTCAGCTGTTCTGGAGATAGGAGTGAGTTTGTGGGGTTTTCTAATTTCCCAGCTGTCTCTGCAATGAGTGCAGAGCTGTATCTGCTTGTGACAGACAGCAGAGCTCCTACAATAGGGATGTGCTTCCATAACCTTGCTGTCCTTCATCCTTTAGAAGGGGAAAGGTAGTATACTGCCAAAGGTCTTTTTAATTGCCCAGCTTGTCTTTGGGTAATGACTTTGGCTTATTTCTTGTGGACCTCTTCTGGTAATACAGCAACAATTACAATGCAGTATTAAATGAAAAGGACTTTTTGATTTTTTTCTTTTTTGTGAACTAATGCTGAATTGGAGGCCTCTGTATTTTTATTTATAATGGAATAGCAAACAGATGTAGCAAGTAATGTGAAAATGTTGACTTTAATTTATATTTTTAATAAGAACCTGAAAAGCCTGAAGTGGAGCTCTCCCTGTGCCTCCTTGTTGACAGATTTATTTTCAGTTAAAGCAGCACTGTTTCCTGCTGTGCTTAAATATCAGCTATACTCTGCTTACAGAACTGGCCTGGTTTTAAGAATCCAGAGAATATGATGGAAATCTAAGCATTTCAGATGGGGAAGCCTTTTTCATTTGAAACCCCTCAGTGTTTCATGGTATAATGGCAACCATGACACCGGCTGTGCTGGACTGATAGCTCAAAAAATCCTAAATCATGACGTCATGACAGCGTTGGGGAACCACAGGCCTTTCAGTGGGATTTCATGCCAAGCAGCTTGCATGGAAATAAGTCTCCAGTCGAGCATGTTGCACAACTTGAATGGTAGCAGAAATCCTTCCAGGATGGTTTTGCAAGTTACACTAGTTTATAACTTTTTCTGTGTACTTTCAAGTCAAAACAAATGTGTAACTTCTTGAATCTATTCAGCGGGGTTAAAGTAGAGCCTTTTTTTTTGACTGTTCTTGCTTTCTGAAGTAATTCTGCACTGCAGTGGCAATTGTGTATGTAGCATGTGAGCACTCTGGCAAGGAGCATCTGGCCAGTGCAGTTGTGGGAGAGGAGACAATAGGTCCTGCACCCTTCTCCACCCCTTGCTGTCAGCAACTGCCTACAGCAATGCCAGGAGCAAGAAATGTGTACCTGTGCATCTGCACAAAGTGTGGTGCCTCAGCTGGCAATTGCAGATTTGTGCTCCGATGCCAGACTGCCAGCAGGGTCCAGGCACAGGTACCTGATCCTTTCTGCAGTTTCCAGACATGATGGTGACTTCTGCCTTTGTGGAGTACAGGTGCCTGAGGAAGGCAGCAGCAGCAGGCATAGCTGGATTTAGACTCCATCGATGGCAACGGCAGCTTCAGCTGCTGCTGAATGCTGCCTTTGCATGAGTCTTCACTGACAAGACCAGTCCTCAGGAATCTCTGGTCCAGGACACCAGGATAAAGGAATATTGGAAGGAAGACTTTCCCTTGGTCAAAGAGGATTGGGTTAGAGAAAACCTAGGCAAACCTGACATCCACAAGTCCATGGGCCCTGATGGGATATGTCCACGAGTGCTGAGAAAGCGGTCTGGACAGCATAGCCAGGCTGCTCATGATCATCTTTGAAAGGTCATGGAGATCAGGAAAGGTGTCTGAGGACTGGAAGAAATCAAATGTCACCCTGGTCTTCAAACAGAGCATGAAGGGAAGACCCAGGAAACTACCAGCCAGTCAGCCTCACCTCAATCCCTGGAAAGGTGATGGAGTACCTCGTTCTGGAGGCCATCTCTACCCACATGAAAGGCGAGAAGGTGGTCAGGAGTAGTCAGCATGGATTCACTAAAGGTAAATCATGCTTGACCAACCTGATTGCCTTCTACAATGAAACTACTACCTGGATGGGTGAAGGGAGAGCAGTGGATATTGTCTACCTTGACTACAGCAAGGTTTTCAACATTGCCTCACAGCATCCTCATAGGCAAACTCAGGAAGTGTAGGTTGAATGAGTGGACAGTGAGGTGGATTGAGAACTAGCTGAACAGCAGATCCTAGAGGGATCAGTGGCACAGAGTGTAGCTGGAGGCCTGTCACTAGTGGTGTCACCCAAGGTTCTATACTGAGGCCAGTATTGTTTAACTTGCTCATCAGTGACTTGGATGAGGGGTTAGAGTGCCTCCTCAGCAAATCTGCTGTTGATACAAAGCTGGGAGGAGTGGCCTTAGAGGGCTGTGCTGTCCTTCAGAGAGTGCAGCAGAGATGGGCTGAGAGGAACATTCTGAAATTGAGCAAAGGCCAATGCAGGGTCCTGCACCTGGAGAGGAATAATGCTGGGCACCAGTACAGGCTGGGAGTCAACCTGCTTCCAGGCCAACCTGGAAGGACCTCAGGGTCCTGGTGGATAATGAGCTGTACAGGAGCCAGCAGTATGCCCTGGAGACTAAGAAGGCCAGTGGAATCCTGGCATGCATTAGGAAGAGCAGCTCTCTACTTAAGAGGAGGAGTTTAGACTTCTCGATAGGCTGGAAAGTTAGACAGAGAGAAACAAAATGATGTTTAAAAAGTGCAAGTGTAGGGTACTGCACCTGTGGAGGAATAATCCCAGGTACCAGTACAGGTAGAGGGTTAACTTACTAGAGAGTAGTTCTGCAGAGAAGGACCTGGGAGTCTCAGTGGATGACAAGTTGACTATGAGCTGGCAGTGAGCCTTCGCACCCAGGAGGGCCAATGGTATCCTGGAGTGCATTGGAAAGCATATGATCAAGGGAGATCCTGCTCTACCTGACCCTAATGAGGCCATGTCTGGAGTACTGTGTCCAGTTCTGGGCTCAGTACCTGAGAGACATGGAGCTCCTGGGGCGGTTCCAGTGGAGGGCAACACAGATGATTAAAGGACTGGATCATCTCTCTTACAAGCAAAGGGTGAGGGAGTTGGGGCTGTTCAGCCTCAAGAAGATATGACTGAGAGGGGACCTCATCAGTGTCTGTAAGTATCTGAAGGGGGGGTGCCAAGGGGATGGAGTCAGGCTCTTCTTTCTGCTGCCAGGCAATAGGACAAGAGGCAGTGGACAGCAGCTGGTGCACAGGAAGTTCCACCTGGATATGAGGAAGAACTTTTTTACTGTGTGGGTGACTGCACTGGAACAGATTGCCCAGAGGGGCTGTAGAGTCTCCCTCACTGGAGATGCTCAAGAACAGTCTGGATGCAATCCTGTGCCATGTGCTCTAGGATGACCCTGCTTGAGCAGGGAGCTTGGACCAGATGACCCATTGTGGTCCTTTCCAACCTTACCCAGTCTGTGATTATATGACACTGTGGTGCCATGGTGTGTTCCAGCCTCAGACTGTGCTGGCACAGGAATTTGCAGGGCTGTCCAGGGAGCTAAGAAGGGTGTGTTTTCACCAAACTGACTTCTGTCTCCAGTTTGTTCTAAGGCTGTGGTTGAATCTCTTGTTAACTGTTCTGTAGTTCGAGTGCTCTCCCTTTTTGTTTGCACTCTAAAAAACTGCATGGAAAAATGAGAACCACGATGCTATGGAATTCCTGAACACCTTGAATAGCCTTACTTGTATTAAAATTGCAGGGTTGTAATTCAGAGCTACAATAGAAAGCAAAGCTTAAATTATGGCTAGGTTAAGAGATAAGATTTGTGGCCTTCCCACATCCTGAGAAGAAACATGCCAACTGTGTTTTGATGTTTACTACATCAACTTCATATTGACAGGGGTGGTGGGGTTTGGGTTTTTTTTGGTTTTGGTGGTTTGTTATTTTTTCCCTGGCAGCTAGCCAGGAGCTGAAGTGCAGCATCCTATTTGCATAAACTCGAAGAGATTACAGCTGCCTTCACCTCTATTGCAGGGTACCACCCGCCGAGACAACAGGTTCCAACTTGCTGTGGTCCTTTTGATTCGTGCTGCTTACCATTTGGATCAGAAGGGAGCATTGCATGCCGGGATAACGTGTTGTCTCTGTGGGTGGTGCTTCCTTATTAAAGGTGAGGGTAAGCATGAGCCTTTCAAGATGTCCAGTCCAGCTTGTGTTCTGCTTGCTTGTATAGATCCTCTGAATGACCCCAACTTGTAAAAGGGCAAGGATGCTTGTTAGAGCTGGGAGGAAGAAAAAGGAGCGCAAAACTGGATCAGGTAACAAATGCAAGGCTTGCAGAGGGGTGGATGTTTTCTGGAAGGCTTTTCCTGAGTATAAAAGGAATTTGAAAGGAGTATTTAGAAAATAGCCTGAAAGTTGGAACGAGTGCTCTCTTTCTTTTGAGTGTGTGCTGGCTTCTCCTTTGAACCTGCATGAATGTAGGATGGAGTGGTGCTGACAGCTGTCACTTTAGTGGCCTCTTAGTTCTGTAGCCTTTCATAAATTTAAAAGCTCACTGCCCTCAGTTTGCCAGCCTTTAGCCTTAAATTTTGCTTTTAATGAGTCCCCAAGTGCTTTATAAACTACATGGCTAAAGCACTGCTGAAATATTAAACCCGACTCCAAGATGACAGTGAACTCTTTTAAAATGGGGGAGACTGACTCTGCCCCTCTTTGTTTTCATGAACATGTGATAAAATGAGAGGCCTTTTGGAAGACAGTAAATTAGAGAGAGGTGGTGGTTGCTGTAGATCCATATTTCAGATAAGCTTTGTAGAGTTGAGCGTATGTACCTTGAGAGAGGAAAGATCAAATCACTTTAATTCAGGAGTTGAACTTGGAATTCAAAGGAAATTATTTCAATCCTATGATTTTCTTCCATCTTTCATGGTGCCCAGTTGCTTTCAAGTGTGGTGTTGAAGCATACTTCACACAGAGGAACCTGAGGACTTTCTTGAATAATCACACGGATGTGTAAACCTATCCTTACTCATCCTAATTTTGTTTCCTAGGCCGTTAGCTCTGAAGTTAAAGGACACCTGCGGTGTCAGAGATGGCTGTGTGACAGCTACTTCAGCACAGGGAATAGGGAAATGAGGTTGAGTTTTGGGAACATATCCTCAAACTGAGGGTCAGGAAATGATGGTTCTATTCCTGGGTCCGACTTTGAGTTGTGACTGTGATGGGTTGGTTGTGGAGATTTACAGTCACCCTGAGGACCTTCTTCCAGATCTCCAATAACTTCCTGCTTTATGTTGCTTCTTCTGTGGGAATTGAACTTTAGCCAGTGTACTGAAGAAAAGTGTCTTCTTTGTACCATTGCTGGAGGTGGAGCACCTGCCCCAGCTAAAGGGAATGACATGAAAGAGGATATTGGTGAGCATCAGTTTAGGAAAAACGTACAAGAGCTAGGACTTGGAGGAGAGAGAGTTCAGGGTGGGCACCATATTCTAGACATTGTTTTTCTTCCTAGGTCTTGTTTGTCTGTCAAAGATTGATCCCAAATAATGTAATGCTTATTCCTCCATTTAATATTTTGTCAGAGGCAGAGGGAAGAGGAAGGTTCATGGCAGAATGGGAAGGGACAGGCCAAGGAATTAGGGAGTTCTGTGACAAAAAGGATATTTTCTTTTAATGATAGCTTGTTTGAGAATCTGTCAAGAGTTGAAATGAGTAGTTTAGCTGCATGGGGCAATAAGATGTGTTTTATTGGATTTGTCTTGTGGTTGGATTTTGTCCATGCCTATAAAGCTACAAGCTAGACCAAGCTTTTCACAAAATGAAGGTGCTTGTAAACAGGTCTTACCTGTGTGGATTCTCTGGTGTCTAGAAATACAGTTGTACTTCTACTGAAATTTGCTTACTTGGAGTGCCTGTTGATCCTTCTCTTATGTCCGGCTGTTGGTTTTTGCAATACTTCATAGAAATGTGACATTTTGGGGGACAACTCTTCCTTTGAAGAACTTCATTGACCAACAAGTTCAGAAATTGTGGAGACATTTTATAGAAGCATATGCACAAACGTAATCGTGTAAGGTTCAACTTCCCATTTCCCAGACAATAAAACAGTTAAACCAAGCATTGTGCCTATTTACAAGTCTCACTGAGGGTGTTCCTCCAATCACTTCACAATGGCACCAGAACCCTGTAAGATGTGTTGCACTGCTGGAGGCAGACCTCCCTTGAAGCTATGGTCACACCACACGGGAATCTTTTTTTCCCTCCTCACAGGCAGAGTGCACTTGGCCTCTAAATGTCATGTGTTGGAGGTAGTTAGTACCCTTAATGAAATGAAAGATGTAGCCCACCTACGGAGAGCAGCTCTCTTTGTGCTGTGGTCTATCTGAGTCTGCATGCAGAGGGTGTGGGACGAGGCCACGCTTGAACTGTGCTAGATTTGGAATGGTTTTTTGAAGCACTGAAGGAAACTCGTTTAACATTTACAGCACAGTAGTTGATTTTAAAAGAAGACTGTTTTCAATTAAAAAAAGGGAAAAAGATGGGAAGTAGGTTTATAGCTGAGCAAGTCCTGCTTCCCGTTCAGTAACGCCACTGCACATGCATCCTGGTAAGATGAGCCTCTTGCTGCCATGCAGGGGAAGGAGCACAGTGCTCAAACTGGATGATTTGGGGTTTTTTTTGCCAACAGAGCTTCCACATTTATGATTTTGGCACATGGGAGGAGAGTTGGTCCGAGACGAGGCTTTCTTACTCTCATCTCCCAGATGGGTTAGTACTGAATGATGTGGGAGAGCTCGAAGGCTCTGCTCTCCCAGTGAGTTCAGCCTGCCAGGAAGAGGAGTAACTGAGGATCAAAACTGGGTCTGCTAGTGAAAGATTGTTTATGTAATAAAGATCTGTTTAGGATGTTCTAAAAACCAAGAATTAAAAGATAGTGGGCTTTTTTTTTTCAGTGGGACATGAAGAGAAATGCATTTTTGAGCTGTGTGGCCATTGCAGCTGTGAGATCAAAGGATACTTGGCTTTTATTATCCATTTGCTGCCTAGAGTAGTGATGCTAACAAAATGTATCTTTGAAGAGATAAATCTGAATGCTGTTATTCATACCTAATCCCTTTTTTCCCCTCAACCCAGATTTAGTGTTGGGAACACACCTACCTGACTAGCTACTAGAATACTGTATGTTTCTTGATGAGGCAGTGGTTGCAGTTGGTAATGGCAAATTACCACTGGTGATAAAGCTGCCAATTTTATTTGAAAATTTGAGCTATTGGTGTTTCTCACTCCTAAGCTGGAAACTCCATAGTGATTACCTAGCTCAGCTGCCTCTCTACTGTCATCTCAATTTTGAATCGAGGCCCAATAGGCAGTGACACCAGGCTAACAAAAGAGGACTGCAAATCTTTGGTGGTCTCCCATTCAGATGGTATTCCCTTCCTTCGACAAAGGGGTGACTAGGGCTCCTGAGTGCCACTCTGCCTCCAGGGATGGTAAACAAGGAACGGATCACTGGTGGGAGGCATTTTTTGATCACTTGACAAAGCTGGGTAGACTGGATACCACCTGACAAAGGGCTGAGGTTTAAAGGAAGATTTTGCAAGGGCTCTTAAGAACCAAAAGATTTTTAAAAGGCCAGAAAACTGTTTTTTTGCAGGATGTAAACAGGGTGGGCGGAGGTGAAGGGGAACTCTGCCATTCTTGGGGAGCTCTGATTTAAGCCCGTAGGATAGAGACAAGGGAAGGAGGGAAGAGTGCACAGATGGCTCATTGTTTTGTCTAGCTCAGCATTCTTGCACTGTCGAAGTGAAGGGCAATTGTTTTAAAATCCTTTTTGCAAAATGTGCTCTTTGCTTTCCAGCTATCCTTGGTCCCTGAGATGCAAACTATAAACCAGAGGGACTGGTGTTTGATGCCCATTTGTTTTGGCGGGTCCAGGGGGCCCTGGGCAGTTGCTGGGCTGCAAGGCATCGCTCCTGGAAGGGAGTGGAGGGAAAGACTGTGATCCTGGGAAATGCGCTGCAGCATCTGGGAAGAAGGCAGGAACAAAAGGATGCACATGAAGGGTCTGATGCAGAGCAGTGTCTGGCTTGGGGACCTTAAGGAAAGCTATGAAATATGGCATGAAACTGGCACATACCTTACCTGCAGTGATATATGATGTGCAGTATAGTTTTCTTACAGTATTTTGCTCTTCTTTTTGTATCAAATAATTCAGTAGTATAGAGAAATACTGCCATTTCCATACTGTTATTCTTTCTACTGCTCCAGTTGCACTGGCACAGCTCCTTCCCCTCCTCCCCTGTGAATTGTTGTGGCCTTTCTGGAGCAGGGGCCTTTTTTTGGCGTAGTCGACAAAAATAAACCATAAAGGCAGCTGTTGTTATGAATAAGGCTCAACAGGGGAATTTTACCAGTAGAACTACAGCAATATAATTATACTGGTAGACTAGTTACAGTAAATTTCCTCATGAAGACAAGCCTTAAGTTGACATTTCCTAGCTAAGTTGAATCCATATGTATAACCTTATTACGCAAAAATAATGTCTCTGGGCCTTGAATTCCTTTTTACCCAGAAGAGTAACATTAAGCAGAAAAGCAAAGAATTTAGTGTTCAGAGATAGATGGGGGATTTTCTGTAACAGAGCGGCTGTGATGAGCTGGAGACTGAACTCTGTGTTTTACTGGGTAAGTTGTTCCTCCTGAAGTGTTCAGGAACGTGAGGAGAGTGTTTCTGCTTACTGTACTGAAAAGCAAGCAGTACTGAAATATGCTGGAAGTTGACATGTCTCTCCCAACTTTCCTTCTGTTTGAAAGACAAGCTGAGCCATTTTGCAGTTTCCATAACTGAAGTGGTTTGGCTGAGAGGCAAAACTATTTTTGCCACTATTAAAATCTTTTGGGGTAAGCCTGAACCCACTGTAAGGAAGGTGGTGAATGATGCTTTCTTTCTTCCTTTGTTTGATTTTTAAGAGGCCAAGATTTATTTTATCCTTTCTGATTTTGTCTTACAGTAAATGGAGTTCATGTAACATTCACAAGCCAGTGTTGATTTCTGTAGATTAAAAATACCAGCCTATGATTCCTACCTTTGGAAGTTTCAAATGCATCAAAGGAAAGATGGTCTTGCAGGAGAAGCTTAACATTTAAAGGCAGAATTAAAAAAATAAAAGAGAAAAAGTATCTATAGTAGACTTTTCATTGTGACTGTCTCATGTTCCGCTTTTGGGAGTCTTTCACCAGCAGTCTGGTGCTTTCTTTTCCCTGGAATTACAGCTCGAGCTCCAAGGGCCTTTACTTGCCTGTTTAGTTGATTAAGATCTCTCATGATGCTCATCAGTATATTTTCGAGTGCACCTTTTGTGGTGAAATGAAACTATGTAACAGCTCATTCAGGTAAGGCAGTCCTGTCTTGATTTCCACAGCTGGTGAAGTGAAAGATCAGGGATTGAATTCCAGGTCAATCAGGATCATAGAATGATTTGGTTTGAGGAGGGACCTTAGAGATCATTGATCTCCAACTCCCCTGCCATGGGCAGGAACACCTTCCACTGGACCAGCTTGCTCAAAGTCCCATCCAGCCTTGCCTGGAACACTTCCAGGGACAGGGCATCCACAACTTCTTTGGGAAACCTGTTCCAGTACCTGACCACCCTTACAGTAAAGAGTTTCTTTCTGACATCTAATCTAAACTTACCCTCTATCCATTTAAAGCCATTCCCCCTTGTCCTATCACTACATGCCTTTGTAAAAAGTCCCTCTCCATCTCGCTTGTAGCTCCTTTGGGTACTGGAAGGTGCTCTAAGGCCTCTCTGGAGCCTTCTCTTTTCCAGGCTGAACAGCCCCTGCTCAGCTTTTGTGCATAGCAGAGATGCTCCAGCCCTCTGAGTATCTACATGGTCCTCCTCAGGACTAGCATCAACAAGTTCACATCCTTCTTACGCTGGTAGTCCCAGAGCTGGATGCAGCACTCCAGGTGGGCTCTCACAAGAGCAGAGAGGCAGAATCACCCCCTTGACCTGCTGGCCACACTTCTTGTGCTGCAGCCCAGGACACAGTTGACTTTCTGGGCTGCAGGTGCACATTGCCAGGTCATGTTGAGCTTCTTGTCAACCAACAATACTTGGGTGCCTAAAGCCTCCTTGAAATCTGTTGGAGTTCAGGCTCCTAAGAGCTCCTGAATACCTTTTATGCCTCAAGATCATGTATTGCACAGCTGAGAATTTAATTGTATGAGAGTCCTAAAAATGTGCTCAAGGGTGTGCTGAAGTTGTTTCTTGCATGATTTTTCTTAATATTTTGCTCTTTAGCCAGGAGAAAAGTAATGGGAGACACCAATGTTTATATTCCATGTAACATATTGGAGCCCTGATCCTTGCCTGAGCCCTTTAAGGCAATGCTGAAAAACCCTAACTGTAGCTGTCAGTGTAGCTTCTGGCTTTGGGTTTTTCGCTTATTCTTTCCACCCTCCCATACTGCTTTTGAAAGCCACTTTTGTTATGCGAATGGGTTCCTCCCAGCAGCTGCAGAACTTTCCACTGTAGGAGCTAGGAAGGAGCCAGCAGACACTGCAAGGAAAGTTGGTGCCCTTTTCCCGGCTGCTTACCATGCACAGCAGTACTGTCCTTCCCAGTCACGCTGGCTCAAACTGGCCTTTTGCTTATATTCCTTTGCCTGGTGAGGTTGCAGCTGAGCCCTTAGGTGAAGTTGTGGAGATATATTACAATTCCATGTAATACAGAGCTAAGGATATGGGAGCCATGTGCAGTTGAAAGGTTGTCTTCCCCAGTGCACTGTGTTGTTCAGTGACTGCGTTCTTTGTTTGCAGAATCACCTCCAGCTTGGGCCAAACGAGAGCACTGCGCTGCTGGGCCTTGTAGAAATGAAGGATGAGCTGTCCTGAAGTGCAGCATAAATAAGCAGACCGCTTAAGTTAAATGTTAAATACAGATCTTCGTAAGTTTTCTTTTTGACTGGTGCCTTGACCCTTGTTCTGTGAATGCGATAGTAAATCCTTATTGTACTTTTAGCTATTCTTTCCAGATCTTTTCAGTAGGCATTAAGATGATGCAACTCTGCTGCAACTTCCCCAGGCCATTGCAGTAAGACTGTTTGTGCTGTCTTTGCCAAGAAGTACAGCCTCACTTGTGGTGCTGGCTGTGCTCTGAGGGATATCTCGGCTGGGTTGGGAGTGGTTCTGCTGGCCATAAGGTGGGAATTCAGAGTGGCTCCATGGAGAAATGTGTGAGCCTTTGAGCTGAAGAGCATGGTCATTACTCTAGTTACTTGATTTCACATAGATTTGTATTTAATAAGCTGTTTTGGGACTTATGAAGATGAAATGGTTTGGTTTCATCAGTTTAGTTATGACTGTAATGGGGGAGCAAACCGTCACCTACTGGTATAGCTACATCCATGCACCATAAAGTAAAGAAAATAAAATGTAAACTGCCCTCATATGAACATCTTTTGCTGGAGTCAGGAGTGACTCATCCCATGCAACCTCCTGTTTCATATTTTGTTGATTTAGTCATTTCCCATGTTCAGTATTTGTCCATGCTGTGCAGAATGTGGAGTTAATTTCCCATCTCTTGTGACCTTGATAGATGGAGGATGTAAGCATTTCCTATATGATGAGTGTGTCACGTTACTCTTTGAAGCAGGGAAATATCATTATTTACATCTGATAATTAAATTCTTAAGTAACTGGTTGAGGATGAGAAGTTTGTATAAGACAAGAGATCTAATTTAGATTACCTGGATGCTGTTTTATCACGTTAGGAGTATTCTGAAGTTTCCTGACTTAGTGTTATTAATGAGGCAGATCAATCCCGTTGGCTTTGATAGGGTCTTTACAGCCTTTTGTCCTTAATCTACATGCACTGCCCTTAAGTGTATCACTGTATGTTGGTGCTCTCCAGAATGAGATAATAATGCTTCCAAGCCTCTAGAGCTCAAAGGGATTAACCTCCAACATGGTCCTGTCCTTCCAAATGCTGCTACTTTCATGGCATGCCAATGGAACTTCAAAGAAGCAACCCCTAATTTGCCTTAACTTGCAGCCCAGCACATTAAAGTGTCCAGAAAACTGATGGTGCTTTACTTTAACATACTGGGCTGGAGATAGCCTAGTTCAGGAGCTGTTTCCTGTATGTGGCTGAGCAGGAGCTGACTACAGTAACTACTGCTGTCAGAACGAGTTTAAGTCAAGTGTTTGTGAGTTATCAGCTGTGGGTCCTGCCAGCTCAGTTGTGGATACAGGGTACCAGTAGTAAAAGTCCATAACTGTGTTCTTGGCCATGATGCTTCACAGGAGTTGGAAGGGACCTCCAAAAGTTTCAAGTTGATGCTTGCTCAGTGGACCAACTTCCACAGCATCCCTGGATCCTATTCTGGGGTTTGATCACTGTCTAGTGACACTGTGTAAGACAGTTGTGTCTGCAAAGGAATAAGGTTGACTTGACTTTATGTGGTATGAAGGCTTAGGGGAAAAATCAGTTTATGACCATTTGTTATTTACAGAAACAATTTTTTTCAAACAAAATCTAAACCATGAGTCTCCAGGCCTCAGAGGCAAGATTGTCACTGGCTGAACTTTGAAGAAGCTGAAGAGCAAAATCTGTGAAATCGGTGTTGTGTATGTGTGAGTGAAACTCTAACTGGTTTCCTCTTCCCCTTCTGCCCTGTAACAGCACTTCACTTGCTGAATGGTAGCTCAGTGAAGCACAGTTCTTGTTTTCATGCTGACCAGCACAAATTGATTCACCAATTTTACTCTGCTCTGCCTCAGTGTATGCTTTCTAAGTGGGTCCTACATGAGCATTTCGGAAAGCTGAGAAACTCCCCTCCAAAACACTGCAGAGCGAGTGCTGCTCCATCTGTTTGGATTTAGATGCTGGAATAATTCTCTAAACACGATTTAACTTGCTGTTTCTAGAAGAGTTTTCTATTTGGTTGATGGCTTACACGTTTAATATGATGTACTGCAAGAGCATGCTCTAAGCAGCAGCTGCCATAGACATCTGAGTACTGTCTCTTGCTTTCCCACCTTGATTTTATGTGAACAGAAATCTTTGAGCATGTGTTCTTTCTGCATTAGTATTTGCCCTGCTTATGCGTGAAGTTTTTTTCTTAAATCAAGCTAGAAAGAAGTCCACTAAGATCTTATGTGCAAGTTTGGGGTGGCAAGAGCTCATGGAATTTCCTGTTGATTGCTCTGAAGAGAGAACCATCTGACATCCAGATAACCATCTCCTGCTTCTCTCAAATGTTTTTACGCATTTTTCTTTAAAATTGATGTTATTTTCAATGCCAGGAAACAATCTAGGAGTATATGTGAGTGAGCAGGTAGGTTTTGGCCGAAATAACTTTTCTGGATACTTTTTAAGCCTTTCATGTAAGGGGGTTGCTGTGCCTTTTTTCTTATGGAATTGCTTCACAGGAGCCTCCCAGCATGCTGTCTGTGTTCTGGGATGAGAGCTTTATTTTGTTTGACAGCTGCACTAAAAACAACCATTTCCTGTTAGGCAAGATGCTGGAAGCACTAGGTAAGGGTCCTTTTTTGTTTCTCCCTGAAGCTCTGGAATCTGAGAGTCATTTGCTTATAGTAGGTAGACATTGTGTAATGCACCTGGAGCTAGAATGCAGAAAACTGTGCATAATCTTCTTCGGGGCACATCAGCTCTTGCCTGATGTCCTTCCCAGGAGGAGACACTAAAGTGTTCAGCTCAGTGGCTGTAACAGCCTGCTGAAGGCTTCTACTTGAGTGTAGAGAGGAGACCACTCTTTGCATTGCTTGTTTGTGAGCAGATGTGGGCAGTGAATGGGAAATGACATCTTGGTTTTTCTCAGGGAGGACCTGTGAATCAGTCATTGGGTACCTGTTGCTTTTTGTTATGCCACTCCTCTGTGTTGCTGATAGCAGTCTCTTTGCAAGGTAATAGAAACATCTTCTGGGATGGGGACTAGCTCTGTAGTCTTAAAACACTGTTGAGAGTTGGGGTCTTGAAATACTTTGGTATTGTCAAGCAGAGTGATGAATATTGCCCATCAGCTTGGTTTAACCACCTTCTCAAGCTTCTAAAAGGCATTGATAGGCTGACCTGGAGTACTGAAAGCTATGCATTGACAATTACTGTGTTGGGGCTTTTTTGGGGGGTGGGATGGGAAATGGGGATAGAATGAAAACTGCTTACGGGTGGAAATAACAACAGTTCTTCCCGATGTCAGGCTTAGAAATGTAGTGATACTGTATTTGTGCAGCCTTCAAAATGGTATCAGAGTAGCTCGCCAGCAGCAGAGCAGGAAACTTTGTCTTTGTGGGGTGTGGGGAGATGCAATTAGGGAGTTGAAGCGAAAGGCATCTTAAGTGGCTTCACAAAAGTAGCGGTGATGGAGCTGAAAACTGAAGCTGGGACGAGTCAGCCCAGAGTACTGTGAACCTGCCATCACTACCCTGGAAAGACCTGGTTTATCTCCCTGGAGCTGCTGGGAATGCAGCTGTGACTTCTGAAAGTGCAGTCCTGACTATCCCCAAACATCCTAAAAGGACTTTCTTGTTGTTGCCTGGCTGAAATAATCACAGTGAAGGGCCAGCATGTCCCTACATAAACTCCCGTTTTCAGGGATTGGTTCACCTAATATATTTATATACACATACTCTTAAACTCTCAAAAAATAAACACCTAGTACACTCTGCTCCTTGTCCAGAGCTGTGTAGCTTTCAAAAGCAGAATTGCAGAAGTACAACCATTTGTACTGCAGTGGAGCAAACCTTTCCTACCTTGCAAAAGTGAGAATGAAAATGCTTTGGCAAATAGCTTTGATTTAAACTGAAAAGCCTCTGGTTTTCAGAGCTGCTTTTAAAGCAAAGGGCTACTTTGGCTTTTGATCCTCTTAAGCTCTGGGCTATTTGATGTGAAAAACGCCCTGGGTACTCTGCTGCAGAGGGGAGCAGCTTTTCAGTTCTCTGTGTGTGGCTTCAGGAGAGGGCCTGGCAGAGTGCGGGGTGGTGGGGGGCTCCGGGGGCCTGGCTGCACAGCTCTGTAAATAAAGGGGCCTCTATTTCTTTGGATTCTTTTGCTGGAACTAAATATCGTGATCAGTGAAACTCTTACCTCATTAAAGGAACAAACCAGGCTCCTTCAGCATATGTGCAGTGCTGCAGTGTGGTTTGTTCTGCTGAGCTGATTTGCTGAACAGATAAAGGGAGTTTTAACCCAGAGAATGGCATGTAATATATGACCTTGGCTTTCAGGAGGTTTATTTTTGTTCGTGCGACAAAATAAGGTTTTAATATTAAATATAGGGTTGGATTTGACTTGGCAGATACCAGAGCCTTCCATTACTGCTGTAGTCATAATATAAAACTATCTGGTGTGTGCCAGTGGGCAGCAGCAAGCCAAGAATTTCTCCATCAGTATTTATTTTTGTAAAAACTTAGCTGGCTGCTTTGCAGTTCAGTTGGCTATAAAGGTGATGTCCCCTTTTGTTGGAGGGGACAAACAGTGGTGGACACAGTGTGATCCATGCCAACTCTTTATAGTTAGCTTGTTTAGTTTGAGGGCAAAATATGGATTTGTATTTTTTCCTTCTTAGCATTTTAGAAGTGTTTATAAGAAACTTTCACTCAAAACTGCAAGATTCACCAGAACCAAAGTGTAAAACAAACTATGTGAAATGCTCAGATCTGTCTGTGCAGAAACTTAATGTTGTGTCGGCAGCTTTCAGTTTGTGTAGCTTGGGTAATGCATGGATAAAAACTACTGATTTTGAGGTTTTCTTCTGCACATGCTCAGATCATTGTTTTACTGTAAAGCTGAGGCACTTTTGGACTGCTGCGTTGTAATAGTTTTGCTGAAGAAATGACCTACAAAGCACTTCAGTGTTAAGATGCTGAACTGAGCTCCAGAACCTTTGTTCTAAATTGACTGAAGTCTGGATCAGTCACCATCGGATTTTAAAAAAACCCAAAACAACTAAAAATCAAACCAACCAGCCTAATCATCACCAACCCCCCCCAACCCACCATCCCAGTCCTCACCTCCCTAGCCCACAGAGAAACCAACCCCAAATAGTGCCAGGATCTTGCTTCTGTGGGTCACACAGTGTAAAATAAAAGCGTGTTGGCCCTGCAGCTGGCACAGGAGTCAGTGTCACACTGACCTGCCGTGGACACTTTGCTGCCTCCTGGAAGTTAGTTACAGGTGCAGGTAGCAGTGAACCTCGGGGGAGGTCAGTGGAAGATGTCATGGCTCACATGTGCTTTAGCACTACTTCCTCCATCTATGGGTTATCCTCACCCCTCCACCCAGCTCTTTGTGGAAATGAGGCTTGTTCAGTCTTCTGGAACTACTGTTTGGGGTATTTAGCTTGTTCTTTTACTGTAGCTGGCTGAAGGTTGATTTTTCTAGAAGTTTTCTGGAAATTTGGGGGACATTCAGAATGTGTGGGAAGAAGTAAGAGTCTGAACATCTACAAGCTTGCAAGGTGTGGTCATTTTTCTTATCCAGTTCCTTGTCATCTACCTAAAACAACCCTCAAGCATTGGAGATATACTCTACAATGAGGGGGCTGCCATAAGAATCCAGTGTTTCCACAAGGAATGAAAGGGAGGAGTCCCTTTATCCTTGTTGGGGATAATAAACCATTTGCTCTGCCTACCATTTGCACATGTATCTTGGTCTTGGGCTTCTAACCAGGCAAAATCTTTCCCATGCATTTGATGGCTGTGGCTGCTCCATGTCTCTTTGCCAGCAGAATGATACACCCTTATGCTCACAAGTTTTGGAGTTGGAGCTATGTTAAGTACCTGCATCCTAGTGAAAAGGTCTTCCATAAGGGAAGCTAAGCTGCATAACTTGGCTGCTGGATACTTTGCTGTGATTTTCATTAGGCCAGGAGTCAGAAGGATGCAGCTAATTTACAGGTTTATGTAGCTGTGAAGCTTGTGTCTGCCTTCATCCTCAGGTGCATCCTCCAAACCCTGGCCAGGAGCTCTGGCCCTGGATTATGGTCCATTGTTCAGTGAGAGAAATTTGATGGAAGCTGCTGAAATTACATTCAATTTACCTTCAAAAGAAGTCTTTCTTGAAGAATAAAAGCAAAAGTTTTGGCAGAAATGCTAACTGAAAATTACTATCCTAATTGCATTCTGAATATTAATAGTTCTTCCTATGAAAGGCTTGTCTAAATTAAACATAGAGGAGTTCCAAAATAATCACAGGTTTTTAAAGCCACATGTCACAATTTCCTCTGAACCAGATTACCCACCTAGAATTAAACAGATCAAAGACTTCCACTTTGTTCCCTCAGAGCAGCTGCACAGTGCAGGTGAATTGCATGTATTTAAATTTTCTCTTAGCAAAGCTGTGTATTTTCAGCGACCTGTGGCCATTAACTGTTCAAAAACATTTAAAATCTAATCTTTAAATACAAATCTCTTACATGCAGATAGGACTTTTCTGAGATTTTTGTGATAATTTCAGAATTATAAGCTTTGTATGCTGCTGCATTTTGTCAGTACTCTTGATTCTTTGGGAGTTTTTTAAAATCTTGGGAAGGAAGTAAGTTAATGCTTGTTTCTTTATCTTTTATTCTATTTAGCAGCTCTTCTCTGTTTTAGTGGCTTTTTCACTACCATACAAGCAAATTTGTGTAAATAGCATTGCCTGTCAGTTTTACTGCTTTGTGACTACTGATATGTTGCTGATCAGCAATGATCTCCTGAAGGCAAATGTTGCTTTAGATTTGATGGATACTCACTCACCTGAACACTTCTGTTACCCAGTAAGTTTCATGCAGATCAATGTAAAGCATGTGTGGTCTTCTCTGAAAGAGTTATTTTTGAGAAGCAGAGAACCAAGAAGTCCAAAAAAAGAAAAAAGCCCACAAAACTCTAGCTCATTGCATATTGGAAGTAAAGTTCTGTTGTTTCAGAATGTGCCTTGAAAGAAGGAAATTCAATATGGAGCCATCTTACTTTCCAAAAAAATTTAACTATGAAAAATCAACTTGAAGACTTTTTGTTAACTTTGATCTTTCCTAAAATTGACCCATTCATAATGTGTTTCAATTTTTGGTTTGTACTTTTTCCTGGAATCAATCCTTAAAAACTATCCACTTTGAAGCGGTTTTGCTTCTCCCTTTAAGAAATACTTCTGGTTTTCCTTTGCTAACTGATATGTGAAACTAATAAAACACTGCAGGGACGCTCAGATGTACAAAGTACAACTTTGCATTTGTGAGGATATCCCCATCCTGTATCAGTCTGTTTGGTAGACCTGTGTATGTGATTGCAGAGCACAGGATTTACTGCACAGTCAGATCCCACTCCCTGCCTGGGTACTCAGTAGCCTCTTGCTCTGTTTAAGAACCAAATGTTCTTGACTTGTTGCTTAAAGGTAGGCTTCTTTCCTAAAAGAGGTTTTATATATACTAGTTGAGCATTCTGAAATGTTTCTAGCCTCAAAGTATTTGTTGAGGATAATGTGGAGTGAAACAAAAATGAATTTGCTTGTATGTTGTTGTGATGACTATTGAAATCAAGTCTTTACTTGCTTGTTTAGTCTTTACTTTACTTTACTTGTTTAGTCCTCTTCATTGCAGATGTCAGATGGACTTTCAGTACTTCATTTTCAGTCATAGGGTTTTTTCCCAAGTTGTTTTCCCTTAGTATTTAAAAAAAAAGAAGCTTTCACTCAAGACTGCAGAGTTCAGCAGAAAGCAAACTATGTGGAATATTCAGATCTGTTAGTACAGAAACTTAATGCTGTGTTGCAGCTTTCAGTTTTTGTTCCTGGGGCCACATGCAGATAGAAAATACTGATTTTGATGTTTCCTTCCTGCAAATGCTCCATCTCAGGTTGTCTGAGGTGCATTGTAATTGTAACTACTATTGTTACCTCTTTGGTCTGTCCCGTAGTCTTAATCTGCCTGTGCCTTGTGTTTTAGCTACTTTTATTACATCATTTGACAGTCTACTACAGTAAAACTTTTCCTCAAGGAA
Organism: Acanthisitta chloris; assembly: GCF_000695815.1. Lineage (NCBI taxonomy): Eukaryota > Metazoa > Chordata > Aves > Passeriformes > Acanthisittidae > Acanthisitta > Acanthisitta chloris. The sequence goes on along the minus strand of NW_008684062.1, from coordinate 81,168 downwards.
TCCTCCATTACTTTGCATGATGGAGTTACATTGGTGCTCAAGTCTGATCAGTTTCAACACCTGTCATTAGGCAGGGTCACTGTAGAGCATTTCTGCTCCCCCGTTACTGGGACAGTGCTTCCAGCACTTGGAGCTGGTCACTGCTCTGCTGGTGAGCTGTGTTTTTCAAACGGAAAGTGCTCTTGTTACTTTCCAGACTGCTCTGTTTGACTGTTTTTAGAAGTTGTACAGTGTTACTAAACCTTTGTGCATTGTGTCTTTGATATGTGCCAGCAAGGTACCAGCATCCAAGACATTTGCAAAATTTCTCCAGAGAATTTGCTAATAGCTGCAGGTGTTGGAGATTTGAACTTGCAGAATGATGCTGGTTTGTGAAAGCTTCTGTCAGGCGTCTTTATGCTCAGTGTAAATCCTTTGTTCTCTCCTCTGCCTTTGTGGAATAGCCACAGCAAATGAGCAAGTGATGTGATGACAGTGGTAGAAATCACATGGATGTCCCTAACTTGTTTTCACATTTGCAAGCTTATGTATTTGCCCATGATGTTTTTTGTTTTCTACAGACAAATATGGCATTTTTAGCTGTTTGGGACTTGGAGCAGGAAATTCCCCATATATATAAATATGACAAAACTCCACAGAAGTATTCTTGTGACTAATTTTGTTTAAGCAAATAGTATTGTGAGCTGTCCTTTATTTACTCCTTTTTCTTACAGCCTTGATACTTTATGACGTTGTTCTCCTGAGTACACCCTGTCTGACCACACCAACCAACTTGCACCTATCTCTGTCAGATGGGAAAATGGACACACTACTGCTGCGTGAACAGTGGTTGTTGTATTCAATGCTTTTCCACTATTGTCCTCCACTGTTGTATGTTGTACACCAGAATATTCAGCTGCTTCAACCCAGAAACCTACTACCCAGTACTTCACCTGTGTCCCACTTCTCAATGCATAGAAATTTGAATTCACAAGGATGGAACAATATTATTTCCTGTTATGTACCTTCTTTGGTGTTCCCATTTAGCTATAAGTGCAAAACTTACAATGATGTTTTGAAAACAAATTTGAGTTGCTGAAAATCCCACCAGTTCCATGAAAGAAGTCATGGTTCCAGGGCTGCATTATTCTGACTGGAAACACTGCTGTGATAGTTATCTTTGAGATTGTATTACATCAACTAACCCAACCACCTTATGCCATTCGAGCCAGAGTAGACTGAAGGAGAATTTCTGAAGTTAGCTGTTCTATGAGGAGAACACTCATCCTTTTGCCATGGTCCTAACCTTAGGACCTGCTCTGGTTGCATGAAGTATGTCGTGACATTTTATTTTTCATTCCCTCCAGGTTTACGGGAACAGAGGGACCAAGTGGTTTTGGATTTGAGCTGACGTTTCGACTGAAGAGAGAAACAGGGGAGTCAGCACCTCCCACCTGGCCTGCAGAACTAATGCAAGGCTTGGCCAGATACGTCTTCCAGTCAGGTACCGCAGGGTTAAATGTATGGCCTCACTTTTTCCTGCTCTAGTTCTGAAGTACATCTGTTACCCAGTGTGACATTTGTCTCATTGGCACTCAGTCAGATCTTGGGAATTGTCTCTGTATGGGAATCCAAAAGAGTGTGTTCCTTTAGTGGCCCACCTTGCTGGGACAAAACCAACTGCTGTTCAGGTAACTGCAGATCCCAAGTATTGAAAAGCTGAAGGTACAGAAGAGTCTGTCGCTATGAGAATTCTGCCCAGTAACTCTTTATTGCTTTCCTGCATTGTTGGATTCTCCTTCTCTCGGCAAGAAAAACACATTTGCTTATCCTGAATGGCTGAGGAGCAGCCATCTGGTAAGGTCTTGATTCTCAGCAGAAGGACTGTAACTTCCAAAAATGTTGCAGCTCCATCACAAGCAAATCTCTGCCTTTATGGCCCCTGCAGTTGAGCAGTAGCAATGTATGTAATCAAGGAGTTGCTGAAATGGCAAAATGTAAAAGTCCTAAGGGATGCCAAGGCTGAGAGGGCCAAGGAATTAACAACTGGGAATCATTAATGCGGATGGAGGCTTGCCAGAAACCTGTGAACCAAGGTGCCTACGAACCATCCTCTTGCACTTCACTTTCAGGGTTTCCTTTATAACAGTAGATTGAATATTAGTTTTAGTGTGAGCACATGAAGATCTGTGGAATGGCTGAGTGCCTAATGTACTTGAAAGGCACTTTCCGGCGTCACAAGATCTGAATGAAAATATTTGAAGAACATTTTTTTAACCTACTTTGAGGTCCTTTGCAGGTAAAGTATCGTCTATATCAATGATTATTGAATTTATAACGTTTGGTACTTGTTCTACTAGTTAATAAATTGCTCAGTAACTTCTGATTCTGCTGCTGGTTTTCAGTCAGCTGGCTGACTCTCCAAGGGAAAAGGTCTGGATAAGAACAGGATGGCTCTGCTAACCTCTGTGTTAAATTTCTGAGACAGTGGCAACTCTTGTGGGGTATTTTTCTAAGTATTGGCTGACAGAAACCAGTGCCAGCACAGATTATTGCTTGTCTTTTTGTAACCTTTGCTGTGTAACTGTCTTCCCCAGTCACCACCTGAAATTTTACTTGACTTTCTATCTTGATTTTTGCTACTGTTAAGCATCTAAGTCCGTGTGACTGTCATTATTTTTTTTGCCATTATTTGAGGCTCCCATCCTGCCTAAACTGTGTTGTACAGTGGCTTTTTGATACTGACCATGCAGTGATGAATTCATACTCACATCTTCTATGCATTGATTGCAGGGTCTAGAGAAAACATCTGAGTCTAAATTCTTAGTCCCTCTTAGATACAACCTAACATACATGCTGTATGTTAACTTATCCTACCCATAAAACCACATTTGGAGCCTTTTAAATTTCCTAGCCCAAGGTATGTTCTTGCAACAGTCTCTTTAACAGAGCAGTTTCAGTGCCTTTTATTTGCCCATTAGGCAGCCTCTCTATAGCAGTTGCTTGTTTGTCTTTTCATGGGTGAGAGGAGGTCTGCAGAGTGAAATGGGATTTGGTAGGGTACTTCAGGGCAAACTTCTTGGTGACTAAGCTGGCACTCAGGGCGGAGACCTCCCTTGTTTGGTTCCTGCACTAATGCGGTCCCATCTGCATTAGTGAACTGTTTTTAGAGTGAAATGTGTGGTTGTGCCCATGCATATCAATCTGGTGTGAACTTATGAGGGCCTCCAGTATTATCCTCTACTTCTCCATGCTGATTTTGGCTTTCTGTCCACCACGACTCTTTAAAGGCACTGCTCAAATACATGCCAATGGATTCTAGCCTCTGGGTGTTTAGCTCTCAATTTGCATTATGAAAAACAACAGTGTATGAATCATAAATTGACTTCTTTCTTTGGCTATAAAATTTGATATGAGCCAACACTACACTCAGCATACAATGGACAAACCACCTGCAGGATTACCTTAGAGAGAGTATGAACAGCAGATTGAAAGTAGTTATTACCTCTTTGGCATAGCACTGGGGGGGCCTCGCTTAAAATAGTGCCCTGTTTTAGGCCTTCCAGTTTAAGAGATACTGAAAAACTGGATGGAGTTCAAGGTGGTCAGGGTGCTAGGGCATGTGAGCTACGAGGGGAGCTGGAGAGAGCAGGCCTGGGAGGAGAAGGTGCAGGATGATCTAACCAGAACCTGCAGCTGTTGGGAGGGTAGCTACAAGATTGTGGGGTCAAGCCCTATATAATACATCAAGGGGCTACAGCTCTGAATTGCACTATGGGAGGCCCTGGAAGGGCTTCAGAGAAAACTTGCTCTCAAGGAGAGTGACAAAGGAAGGGAATGGTTTACAAGAGAGGTGCTGGATCTCTTTTTGCTGAAAAGGTTTAGAACTTGGCTCAACAAAGCTACAGTGACCCTGATCTAGTATTGGTGATGGCTCCACTTCAAGTAGAGAGGCTCAGTGAAAGACTTCCAGAGGCCCATTAAATTATTACAGAAGCATTGAATTTTGAGGTTTTTTTCCATACTGCTTCATGCCCTTCAGCAAGCAGCTGTGTGCTGTCACCAAGTGTCACCAACCAGTCCTTGCCTTGTATAAAAGAAATCTGTATGCTGTTGCAAGAAGCAAACCAGCTCTAGTTTTATTTTAGTACAAATTTGATTATCACATGTCTCTTTTGAATAAGAACTTTCTCAGGCTAAAATCTTCTGGTTAATAATAGATGTCAGGTTAATCCTGACAAGATTATGCATTTAAAATTAAGACTTGTAATGGGGCATACTGTGTTGTGTTTCTTCTTGATCCCTCAGGACAATGCCAGTTGACCACAGCTATATGCAGTAATTTTCTAATTTAGTCAAAGCTCTCTCCCTCCATTGCTCTGCAGAGTCTCCAGTCCTTCTGCTGTATCTGTTGTGTCCCACTTTTTTTGCTTTACTCCCACGAGCTGTCCCCTCTCAGGCTGGCAGTCTCCAGGGCAGTTCCCATGTTCTCCCTTGCAACAATCCTGGGTAATCAGGCACCCAGTCCTCAGGAGTGTTACTTTCTGTTTTCTGCCGAATAGGATTTGCTGCCCCAGTTTGACATTTTCACTCTGCAAAGCCAAGTGAGCTTCTATCATCAGCTTTTTGCCTTGGTTTCCTTCAGGACTTTCTGGTCAGATGTTAAAACTAAAACTGTGAAGTATTTGAAGAGGTGGTTCTTCTGAAGCCTGCTGGGCACTAGGCAGGTTGTGGCACAACAACATTGTTTTACATGATGAAAAGTTTCTTTTTTGCTCAGTGTCTTCCTACCTGTACCACTTGGAGCATTTGTCGAACGCCACACTGCTAAGCATTGTTTGGCTCTGACGTGTGTACCTTAATGTTGTCTTCTTCAGTTGTTAAAAGAAAAAAATCTGTGGAGTTTCATTCATACACCAAAGGAGCCTTAAAATTGTTTGATGAACTGAAACAACTGAAGTGCTGCTTATGAATCCACTCTGAACAAGAAGCAAGTTAAAGAATAAAACTGGCAGGAACTTTTTGGATAGGCTCCAAGCGCTTTCGCATGTCAGAAGATTGTTTACTTTGAAAGCTATGCTAAGAGCTAAATCCTTATCTCTTGATAACAGCCAACTTTTTAGTTATCACAGAGGTGTTTTGCTGAGTCCAGTTGAATGGAGAGTAAG
>NW_008684062.1:43422-76004 GCF_000695815.1 Acanthisitta chloris | reverse complement strand
AACCTCAGCATTTTCAGGTGGGGACTACCAAGTACTCATCCAGCAGCTGCTGCTGTCCTAAATATTATTCCAGCGTACTGCAGTGCAAAGCATTTCTCCTTGCAAGTGATGTATTTTTGTAACAAACACTTCTAGGCAAGCGAATGTTGCAGTTGCTTTGTTTCTCTCCTGAGCTGTGACTGTTCTTTAGAAAAGCAGTTTTCTGCATTGAATTTCAGACCTCTTTGAGCTTCTCTGTTCACTGTAACAAGCACTTGATACTTTGTGCTTTTGATTAAAGGGCACTGCTTAGCCTCCTTCAACAAAACCAGGCTTGCAAGTCTCAAAAAAAATTTATTTGTGGCTTTATCTGTTCATAATTTTATCACTGTTTGACCATGACCACAAATTCCAATGCTGGTTTTTTTAGCTTTAAAAATACCCCAAACCTTCAAACCTTGAAAAATGAAACTTTGCACAATTCCGTGACTTTAGCTTGTCATGGTTTGTGGGTATACTGGGAATATCTCATGCTAGAACAAATTTATACTTCAATTCAAATGAAAACGAAGAAACATTCTTCCTACAGAAAGCTTATCCAGGGCTTATTGCAGTTGTTAACTCTTTACATTCTGCTGTGTTACAATGTTGATCAAAATAGAGTGACTGGGGTTTGCGTTTTCTTGAAATTAAAATCTGCATTTTTTTTTTCTTTCTAAGGTAAAACTAGTTTTTTCCCTAGGGCCTGCCTGATATGTGCCATGAGGGCAATATATTGATGTAGCATGGAAACAAGTATGCTCTGTGTATGAGCTTTTGCTGCTTCGGTGTTTCTTGTACTGAAAGAAAACAGATGCAGCAGTAAGGTACAGGTTTGGAGAAATTCTCATGAAAACTGGTCGTGCATAGAGCGTAAAGATAATGATGTCATCTTTATATTCTCCACACTGCATGAGTTGTATTGAGGAATGAGCTAGTGGCACGAGCTCCAGAAGTATTAAGACAATGTTCATGAATTAGAGGTTTGCAGGTTGACTGAGCTTGATCACATTTACCACAGCACACCTCAGCCTGAACAGACTGAGCCCCTGCTGTTCTAGGGGAGACAGGTAGCATTACAGGAGACTGGAAAATGTCAAATGCTGTTCTTTACTCACAGAAACAAAAAAACTAAAAAACCACAAAAAACCAAAACAAACCCCCAAATGCAAAAAAATGGTGTTTCTAATTGGTCAATCAGACTTCATGTCTTAAGAAACTGCTAAGAAAAACAAACCATCTAGAACGCATCCAGGGAATAATGAATGTTCCATCATGGATTTATCAGGAATAAATCAGAACAAACTAATTGTGCTGAAGTAACAAACACCATGGGAAGTAGTGAATGTTGGTTACCTTGAATGTAGTGAGATTTTTTACAATGTCCCTTCCAATAAGTACATGGGAGAGCTGAGGATACGAGATCTTGATGAAAGGTGAAGAAGAGGGATGCAATACTGGTCGAATATTTAGACTCTGAGTAATAGTCAATGTGTGGCTGTCAACCACAAAATGTGTAGAGTTTGGACTCCTCTAAACTCTGTCCTAGAGCTCATGCAATTTGGTATTGACCAGGATGATGAAATGCAGTGTCCTGATGAATTCTGCAGACACAGCAAAACACTGGTGCTGGAACTCAGAACAACCTGAGTTCCAACGACGTGCAGAAACAGTCAGAAGTACTGATGTGCAGTAAGGGCAGGGAGGTGCAACAGGTGCAAGGACCTGGCCTGACACAGGATCAATCCAGTGCAATCAGCTGGGGAAAGGCAGCAGTTCTGAAAGGAGAAATAAGCTATTTGGAGTTACTATCACCAATGAGCTATACCTCTTCACACAATCTTCACTCAGAGGTACAGAAGTGAAATTATTCTGATGTATAAGTAGAAGTGTTATGGGTTTTGCATGTGATAGTCGTACACTGTAAGGGAAAGGAAGAGCATTGTATTTCATTTTGGGTGAAAGTAGTGAGATGCATCCCAGTTGGAGAGGGACTGGAGGAGAGCAATAAGAATGATCCAAAGGTCCAGAAAATATGACCTGGGATGAATGATCAAAAGAGCTGTGTTTGCTTAGTCTAGGGAAGAGAAGATGGAAGGAAGATGTGAGAACACTCTTCAAATATGCAAAAGGTTGCTGTAGGAAATAAAGTAATAAATAAAGTAATACATTTTTTCATGTGCCTACTGGGGATAGAAGAGACTTATCAGTACTAAAATTTCTGTAAGGTAGGCTTAGGGTTTGTCATTATGTAAAACTTCCGAATTGTAAGTGCAGTGAAGCACTGGAATAGTTGCAGATTCCCTATTGCTGCATACCTCTAACAAGTCAAACGATTCTTCATGGATATTTGTCAGGAGGAGCTGATCCTGCCTTTAGATGAGGGCAGAGTAGGAATCTTCTTAATCTCCTTAATATTATAAATATGTTTTGAATTACTAGGCGTTCTCTTCAGGTCTTCTAAATGTAGTTTTCTGTGATTCCATAAGGAAGTAATTTATCTCTTTTCACAGTCTCCTGATTACTAGTACACCGAAAGATGTGTGAGTTTGGCATCTTAACTAAAAGTTGCATTTTAATATTTAACCTTTGGCTAGTAAGTAGGAACCTGTTTGTGTCTTGGGGACTGCAAAACGGTAGTAACAAAATGTACAGGCAAAGAAAGTGTGGGTACAAGATACAATTTGTCGGTGGCAATTTAATGTAGATTTCAGCTGATTACTTCAGGAGAAACTTAGATGTACTAATTTTGTAGAAAACTTACTACTTTTGGAACGTGGATTGGGTAGAACCAATTCCAGCAGGTACATGAGTTATACATGTTGACAATATGTCAAAACAATGACCAAACTAGCTATAGCTGCTTTGTTGTGTGGGGTTTTTTCCCCTCAAACACTTCCTCAGTGTCATGGTGAGGGATTCCCTTTTTGGAGGATAAAGTATGAAATACATTCTCTTATCCTTTAATTATTTCGGTGAAACCTGTAGGAACTTAGTATCTGTGAGATTCTTTCCTCTGTCATGAATCAAGTCCTTGGGCCAATTTCCCAAAGTTGCTGGAAGGGGAGGATGGTTCTGATGCATGGAAGTGCCTGAGGCAGCACAACTGTGTATGTCTTGTGTAGCCAGGCTGAAAAGCAAGCCATAAATGATGTACAGCTAGCCTTACTTAGTTATTTCTGGTAGGCTTTAGGCTCTTCAGGAAAGACGGGCTGGGGAGACGAGGAGGGGGTGTGGCCCTCTATGTTAATGAGCAGCTCTGCCTGGGGACGGATGAGGAGCCAGTTGAGAGTTTGCAGGTCAGGATTAAGAGTAGAGTTGGGACAGGGGATGTTGTAGTGAGTCGTACATCTGGGCCATGGCAATCCCAGGCACACCTACAGGTTGGCTGGGAAAGTAATTGAGACCAGCAACAAGGACAAAGACGTGGGGGTGACAGTGGATGAGAAACTCACCATGAGCTGCAGTGTGTTCTTGCAGCGCAGAAAGCCAATCAAGTTCTGGTCTGCATCAAGAGGAGTGTGGTCAGCATGTCAAAGGAGGTGATTCTCCCCTTCTGCTCTCATGAGACTCTACCTGGAATACTGTGTGCTGTTCTGGCCTCCTCAACATAAGAAGGACAAAAAACTGTTGGAGCAAGTCCAGAGGGGGCCATGAAGTGGATAAGAGGACTGGAGCATCTCCCCTATGAAGACAGGCTGAGGAAGTTGAGGCTGTTCAGCCTGGAGAAGAGAAGGTTGCGTGGAGACCTCATAGTAGCCTTTCAGTATCTGAAGGGGCTACAAGGGAGTCAGAGAGGGACTCAAGCAGAGGAGGTGTCTCTGCCCAGGGCAGGGGGGGGTGGGACTAAATGATCTGTAAGGTCCATTGCAACCCTTAAAATTCTACAATTCTATGATCTTCTGGAGTCCAGAAAACTTCAGTGTAGTAGCCTCAGTGACTCTTTCCTTGCCAACATGTTTTCAAACATTCTTGACACAGGCCAATTTCTGTGTGTAGAAAGGAAAAAAAAAACCAACAACCAAACCCAAAACAAACTCCTTGCTTCCTTGAATACAAATGAAGCTTGTCTGGCTTGTTTGTAAAACAGTGTTTATTTCTTCCCAGTAGGATGACTAAAGCCAAATAAAATCTCCCAGTAATTCATATATATTTTTCCCTGACTGTGCCTTTATCTCTTTTTCCACCCCCAGGCTGATTTATTATTCTCTTCTGGTTGCTATGGCTCTGTCAAATATATTTTTTTCCTATCGTCTGTTTGTAATATTGACCCGTTCCCAGTGTAGAGCTGGCCCTGGCTCCTCTATAGTATTCCAGAATTTTTAGATTAAAATTTGGGAGAATTAACTGCATTTTTTAGCTCTACAAAGAAGTATAAATCAACATCAATTTCATTTCAACAGAACCTGTTATGTGCTGAACTCTCCTGTGCAAACATTGAAACTGTAGCGTAGTAAATTGCCGTAGGTGAACAGGACCCAACCAAGTGTGCAGGCTGTGTGCCTTTATTCTGCAGAGGGGTATGGAAACATTAAGTCACTGGTTCCAATTTAACCCAAGTTTGTCGTGGCCAAAAGCTCTCATCATCTGATAGTTATTCAGTGGTCCATGAGAAATTGGTTGGGTTTTAGCCTAATTCCTCCTAGATGTTTCACATAAAACAAGCTGTTCTGCGAGTAGCAGCTCAGATCAAGCCTGGTCCTTTGCGTCTTTGTGTGCTAGCCCCTGTGTCCCACATTGCTGCAATAAACCCCCTTCTCCCCAACTGCTGCCTGTGAGCTCACCTCCCCAAAATTTCCCATCCCTCCCCCCATCTCCTAAGCCAGCCTTGTCACATCCCCTAGCTTCCAGCTGAGTTATACGTGCTGTGACTGGTATCAAATGATGTGCTGGCTGATAAAACAAACTGGTTGCTGGTGTGCGGAGTAGTTGGCTGATGAGCTGGGCACAACAGGCAGCTATCAAGCTCATGCTTTGGTCTCTAACCTGTCACTGGCTTCCTCCAGAACTGGCTGGCAGCTCTGAACTTGTTGGGGAGGGAATTGCCAAATATAACTCTTGTAAATCATCTTCATAGGCATTGCAGCAAAGTGCTGGTTGTGGATGGACCTAGCCCTTTTTACTCCCTGATGTAGAACACAAATAAATCTTACGCAGCACTGCTAGTAATCCAGAGAGAAGCATCTGTCTGCAAAGCTGTCAATCAGATAACACTGAAGAGACCTCATGGAAAATGTTTTTGATTGTGGAAAGGATGACTCTAAGAGGACACACTTTCTAAGCACATAAATGCATCTTCTCTTGAAATAGTGTCCCAGGTTGTGCAGGGAAAACAATGAAGCTGGGCCCAGATTTATCATATTGTTGCTGTTACTGCTCAGGATGCTCGAGGGGTGATACTTTCCTGCTGGCATTATGTGATCACCCTGCCCTGCCCAAAACTGGGTGCCAGATATCTCTTGCATGCCCTGTCAGATGAGGCTTGTCCTGCTGTACCAGCTCTGCTCACCTGGTGTGAGTGCACCCATCAGCTGGCACACGAGGCAGTGTTGGTTGCGGGAAGCAAGAGCCAACAGCTTGTCTCATGCTCTCCTCCGCCTGAGGATGCAGTTGTGACCCATGCTGGCTTGACTGTGTGGCTGAGCTCTTGGAGGAGACATTAGTGTTGCAGTGTGGACAAGAGAGCACAGACTCAAGCTCTGCCAGGGGAGGTTTAGCTTAGGTATTAGGAAGAGTTTTTTATGGAGAGAGTGATCAGACATTGGAATGTGCTGCTCAGGGAGGTGGTGGATTCACCGTCCCTGGAGGTTTTTTTCAAGATGAGATGTGGCACTTAGTGCCATGGTCTGGTAACGATCGTAGGGTTGGACTCGATGATCTTTGAGGTCTTTTCCAGCTTGGTTGATTCTATTATTTATGTGTGTTTTTCTTTGAGTGCTGTTAAAGAATGGGACAGCTCCTATCCTGTCTGCTTTCCTGACATAGCAAGTCTCAAGAAGCCTTCTCATTGTTTAGTCTTTGCCATCAACTTTTTTTTACCAATCCATGCTGTTTTCTTCTGTGAATGCTCTGGATGTGGTTCTGCAGAATTCATTGAAAGGCATTATTATAGCTCTTCTTTGCCCCCCTCAAAGAAACTTGAAATTTCTAGCACCTGCTTTTAACGTTAAGATTATGTTGTCATTCTTTTCTTGTCAACCCCTAGCAAAAGGGACCAAGTGTAGCAGTACTGACTGTCTGCAACATCCAGGCTCTTCAGCGGAGGGAGCCTTTCAGTTGGAAAGGAGGGAGAGGACAGGTCTTGGCACTGGTGACACTGAGACTGGTGCTTGGGTCAGCATGCAGAGGTGCTTCTCGGTTTCCTAGATCAAATTAATGCAGCTCCTCTCTACAGGCTTGCGAAGCTTAAGATTATTTGTCAGTTTGTATGACTGTAATTTTTGGGACCTTCAGAGTCAAATGCTTTTATCCTCACTTGTGAGGCAGGGGAACAACCAGCTCTGTTTGGCTGGTGGGTGCTGAAGCACAGGCTTGCCAGACGTTAGAGAGGAACTTTGCAGGGGCTGTGGCTAAGGCTTCCCAGGCTGTGAACTAGCATGCGCCTGGTAGACTGTTCTTCGTCTGTGAGTGTCCTGTCTTGGTCAGAATGGTTTCAGATATGTGTGGTAAACTAGCCCAGAGCATAGAGCAGGAACACAGCCATGAATGCTGCTGAGTGCAGTTATGCCACCACATGGGTGATGTGCCCTGTTCTTCCTGGCAGCATAAATGGAGTTGCATGGCCTTAGATATTGGCTGATTATATTGACTTCACTTCTCTTCCTGTTCAAAATAGGCAGGGTGCTGCCCCTTTGCAATACTGGAGGCATCCCAGTGCCAGGCTCAGCCTTGCCCTTTGCCTTGGAGCATTGTTACTTCATCAGCCACTGATGGGACAAGCTGGCAGTTACTTAGTTTTTGCTGGTTTTAGTAAGTAGCATCTCTCTGGCCTGTGTGTTTTACATGCTGAGACCTTGTGCCACACTGGAGAATCTCTTCTCCACAAAATTCCTTTTGCTGCAGTGATAGAAAAGCCCCTGCAGCCCTCCACCCAGGTTTAAAAGGTGCAGGATGCTTTCTCAGGAACTTGAGAGGAAGAGAGCAGCATGACTAGTCACCTACTGCTGTGTGACATTGCCTTTTGCTTCATTAGCACTGGTGGTGCGAACCTGAACTGGGCATGAAGCTCTTCCAAACTTCCTCCCAGTCAGAAGTGCAGCAGTAGGAAGGCATGACTGGAAACTCAGGAGTTCCCAAGGATACCTGTAATCTCATTTGACTTAGAAGATGAAAAGTCTGTGGCTTATGTTGTCAGTGAGTTGTCTATCTCATATAAATTAAAGCCTTTTCTTCTCTACTTCCCTAATCTCCTGCAGTTCGGGCGTTTTCTGCTCCTGCAATTTGTCTGGACTCATGGATGAGGCTGGGTACTAGTTCCTGTGCCTTGCCGTGGAGGCTGCTGTTGTCTCTCCAACTTCTAGCTCTAGGCTGAGACCAGGTCTCTGACTTTCTCCAGCCCCAAAGGGTAGGTTGATACTAATGCATGGAGAGACTGTGCCAGGAGCAGAGGCACAGAAAGTCTTTGTTCCTTATAAAAGACTTTGTTGAAATAGAAGGAAAGCTGTCTTCCCCAACTGCTTTACTGATTGCATAGTATTTCCAGGCAGTTAAGTGAGGGATCTCAGTGCTGCCTGAAAGAGAAGGCTTGTTTGTAGCTGCTACTGCAATTTAGATAAAGTAGGTTTAGGCCCTGTTTGAGTTGGCTAGATTTCAACTGATGCTGTCCCTTTTAATTCTGTCAGCTCATGTCCTGTTCCTGCCTGGGAACTGAACTTGGCTCATTGCTTTTCAGCTGTTCAGTACAGTTCATTCAGTTGGTTTATTTTAAAAAAAGAAAAAGGGTGGGAAAAAAGGAAAATCAGTCCTCTGTTTTGCATCAGTCCATGTGCGCTAACACTGTCCCTAAATGTCAGGGATGGACAGAGCAGCAAGACCTGTAGCTGGTACATGTTGCACTTACAAATACACAAGTTGTTTTAGCTTTCATATTGCATGTGGGCTGCTACTGGGAGCGGGAGGAAAGAAGCTGGCATAGAGACCTAGAGTGACACGTCTCTGTGCAGGGCTGCTGCAGCAGCCAAAGTGGCAGGAGGACAGCCAGCAGGCCTCGCGCCCTGGGACTCCTGGATGCTGGCCCCTAGCAGGTGTTCATCCAGGGTGGCTGCAGTTCAAGATCAGGACTGATCTTGCTGATGTTTTCTGCCCAAAGTGGAGGGGAGCCAAGCTTTCTGCAGGAAGCCTTTTCACCATCCCACTCAGAGCCTCCCTGCTGCAGGAGGGTGAGGAGCAGCCCACATGCCAGGGTCCAGAAAGTCCTGTTATGAAGAGCATCTCTCGATCCTGGGATGAGGAAGTGGGGCAGAAGCTGCACATGGTCAGGCCAGCCTCGGACAAAGGCTCTGTCCCCTGTACCGAAGGAGGAATGCAGGACAAAGGAAACCATACAGGGCAGGCAGAAAACTCCCCCTCCTGCTGGTGTGAGGTCCTTTGGCCTCTTATATATGAGGTCTTTGTCCCACACGGCCTTTCCTGGGAAACGGAAGCAGCCGCTTTAGTAGTTAAAAGCTTCTGCACAGAACAGTGTTGCCTCCTCCTATGGAGGAGCTGAAAGCTACAACACAGAGGGATTATTCTGCAGTCGCAGGAGCATCCTCTCTCACTGCCTGTGTGCAATTGTTTGGGATGCACAGAGGAGAGGCTGAAGGTTACACGTACTAAGTAGCCTTCTGAAAAGGACTGTGTTTTTTCCCTTGACAGCTGCCAAGTCCATGCTAGATGAAACTGCAGAGAAGAGTGGACTGAGCTGGAAGTTGGGTTCACTGTTACATATCTACCTTCTTACACATTCTATTGAAGATCTGTGCAGCAAGTGGTGCTCAAACTGTGCTTTCTGACTAACCCACTTTGCCTGCAGTATGAGGAGCTCATTACATCTGACAGCCTCAGATGCAAAGATTCTTTGCAGCAGCCTGCTCAGCCAGGAAGCAGCAAATGGGCACAGCAGGGGAAGCATTTTGTTCTTAGTGGGGAAGAGAAATTGGGGAGAGTATATTCAGAGGCTGCAGGCAACCCAGAGCTTGAGGAAAGTGGACTCTCGTGCTTTTTGGTTTAAAATTAGGGTCTTAAATGAATCTTCACAGAACACTTGGGATGGTGTTTCAAAAGGTGCTCCATAAACAGTATTTTAACCAAAAATACTGCTCTTGGGCTAAGCGTGTCTCTCTCACTATTGTAATGGGTTGGCAGAGCTCAATTTGTAACTGTTTTACACAAGTATGTGTGAATACAAAGTTCTTCTGTTTCCTGCCCTTTAGCCTTCTGCTTTGCCAAAGTGAAACAAAAGTTTGGCCTGTGCAAGCTTTAAATTCCTGAAAATTTAAGGGAAAATAATCAACCACTAAGGAAAATGCCACACTGCTTTCTCAAAGACCCCTGCCCTCTTGTCCCTTACAAGCCCCAGAACTATTGCCTGGATAATTAGAACTCTTTTCTGAAGGGGTTATGATGTGATAACTTTGTAGATGTTTTCTCACAGACCATCTCCCCTTTCTTGCCCTTTCTTGAGTAATTTTTGCTAAAAGGGATGCCCTAGTGCAGTCTAGCAGTCTCTCTGTCAGATGTCTGTGCTGTGAAGGCTATTAAAAGAAGCTGCTTGCATCTTCTTTGAGTTCTTCAGAGGAGGATATTCAATTTCCTCTAAAACTCCTTGAAAGCTCTTCAACAGAAATGTCTCATAGATACATATCTAGAGGAAGATCACAAGTGACTGTGTAGCTTTGATGCTCATGTGTCTAAGCAGTGCCCTGCATATGCACAAGTATGTAGGAGGTCCAACAAAAGAAAAAAAGGGTTTTCTCACCTGTTCCAGTTCTCTTCCCTCATTGAGAACACCTAAGATTACTACATGCTGTGGTTACAAGTCTTTGTTCTAGTTGCACCTGGCTGGGAGTGTTCAGGTAACTGTAAAACATTCAGGCTTTCATGTGCCAGAACATAGGATAGGGTCTTTATATGACAGGCAAGTATCTCTTCAGATTAGGCACATAGGACCATATGATCTGTAAATAAAGTGTTATTAAATATCTGTTTTGAGCTGAGTCCTTATCTGACAGGAGATCCTGCTGTCTAACATCCTTTCTTGCTCCCAGGCCTCCACCCCATCCTGAGGCTATTCACTTTCTGTAACTATTTGAAGATAACTACCATCCTTTGAAGGGGAGATGCAAAACCTGTCTTGTTCGGGTGCAGAAACCTTGTGGCAGTCCAGTTGGATGAGGTGGAGGGGTCTCTTGCCTGGTCTAGAGCTCAGGATTTGGCAAGTGCATCAGTCCAGTTCCCTTGTGGTTGCTGGGCTGAGTGATGGAGAAGGTAAGGAAAAGATTGGAGGAGGTGAAAGGAGCCCAGCCCTGCAGCACCCAAGGGCCGTGGGTTTGAGTGATGGTGTGAAGGGGCAAGAGCTTGGAGGAGGAGACTTTTGTGGGGCTGAGAAGAAGCAACTCACATCTGTGTTCATTTGTTTTTTCAGCCAAACTCAACAATGTACTAGTGAAGTCCTTTCATGCTGCCATGCCTTTCTCCAGCTCTCCCTCCCTGTGGGAGGGAGCCTGCCATGCAGATAAATCTGTAGATAGGTGAGAACTGTGTTGTTGCAAAAGCAAGGCAGGAGATGCATCCTGCCCCAGGCAGTGCTGATACCTTGTGGATGCCAAGCAGGATGAATGTGCCAGCTCCTGCCTCTGCTGACTGCAAGGCCTGGAGAGGGCTATAAGGAAGAGTGGAGGAGCTGAATGAAGTTGTAGGGAGGAGAGGAAGTGTGGGAGGAGGTGGCTGGCAGAGCAGGCTGTGCAGAGTCAGGGAGAGTACGGGGGCCCACTGCTCACAGAGGGTGGGAGCGTGCCCTGGGCACAGGAGTCACTCGCTGGGAGCCTGTGTGAGAAATTTTTGGAGTCTGCAGTCATGGAAATTGTATATGCACGTAGTGATGGGCAGGGAGAAGGAGCAAGCCAGATATGCAGATATGTAAGGGATGGAAAGAAATGTCCTGGAAAACAGAAGAGGTGGAGGAGGCTCAGAACCAAAGTGGTTATTGTATGGCAGCATTTTAATTTATTTTTTTTAACTAAAATATTGCACTCTGCAATGTCACATAAGACATCTGGGAGCCTGAGATCTACGTTGTGATAAGCAGTATTTGCAACTCCATCAGTGGAAGCTGCAGTACAGTGAGACATTTTCCACTATCCTACTGCCAGTAGTGGTGTGACGGCTCGGAGTGGGACATGGAGAAGTGAGGAATCACCTTGTCCTGCTGGTGATGTACCCTGGGAGGGTGCGGGAGGCTCTTGATCTGGCTTTCAGTCCAGGAGAATTAAATGATCAAATAAGTTTTTATGTGTTTGCATAAATTGATTGGGCTCTTCTGATAGGCTTGTTCATTTTCCAGACTTAACACCCAGGAGCTGTACAGGAATCAATTTTGTATTTTAAACCTGCTGAGCAATTTTAAAAAAATAACCTGTATCATGCTTCTCTGTTTTCTGAAACTGTCTTCAAACCTCAGAGGTCAAGCAGTCCTTACAGTACGGATAATCTGTTTTTTTCCCCCTGCTATTTTTTTAAAGGACCTTTTGCCTAGGCCCCTTGTTTCTAAAAGCCCAATTTGAATCCCTGCAGTGGAGCTATTGTTTAATTGTAGTCCAGCGATTTAATTCTTCCAAGGCATCTTGCCTATGCTGCATGTCTGCAGCAGGCAGCAGCACTGTGTGAGTTTGCACCTCTTTGGTGTGCCAGAGCTGGGGCAGTTCCTGTTTCCCAGGCAGGAGATAAGGGGCAGCAAAACTGAACTGAAATAGAAAAACAGGGGCAAAAAGCATTTTTAAAATGTAATGTAAATATATCATGGCTTGGGTTCTGCTAATTCCTTGTCTGTTCTTAAAACACACTAATTTTAACTTGAAAATGCAATTAGAAACTAACTGCCAGTGGGCCCCACAGATTATATCCCAGTTGTTTTTCCCTTTTACCAACCCATGTGTGCAGTTCTTTGTAGCTTAGAAAACTAAGCAGATGGACTGAATTTAGCATTAATTTGATTGTCCCTACATTTTCTAAGGTTAATGTGGCTGGCAAATGAGTGTGAATAAGGTCTTTTTCTTTATACTCTGCTTTTTAAATTTTTGCATCTATATAATGAGTTGCAGTAACAGCATAACTTTGAGATTTTTAGACACAACTTTCATCTTAAGCTTTTGTATCATTTTATTATAGCTAACGTCTTTGCATGCTTATATCTATTATTGAGCTAGTTAGAAATAAATGAAGTACCTCTGGTGAAAAATATAGCTCATACATGTCAGTGTTGGACTCTGGGTTTGCCCTCTGTTTCTCTCAATGAATTTTAGCTGTTAGGTCTGCAAAACGTTACTGAAAAACAGCCTCAAATCTTACTTGTGACAGATTGCCAAATTACCTTTTTTTATTTTTTTAACAAAGCCAGACTGAATATTAAAAATGTGTTGGAGAAAATACGTTTATCTAATAAATTATACAGACCATGCACAGGGTAATGGCGATGCAATAAATTGTGTTGTTTCTGTAAGTATGGGATAAGCTGCATTCAATTTAAATGTCTGGCTGCATCACTCTCATGCTGGTCAGGAACTCACTGGGGACCTTTTTAACATTCCTGCACCCATAAGTCATGGACTGGAAATCCTTCTTTGCTTTGCCCTCAGATACAGAATTTCCCTGAGTTATGCAGTCTGACGTCTGTGACTTGCTGCCTGCAGGTTAGCTGAGATCTCTCAGTCGAATACAAAGTGCAGGTTTGTACCCCTTGGAGCAGAGTGTTTTCAAGGCACTGAGTGATGTGGATAATGTAAGTCTGGCTGGTGTGAGGGATGTGATCACCTTGTGTGTGTGCCAGCATCCCCAGTGCCACACACTGCTGCAAGTTTATTGCTGGGTTTTTTTTTTGTTTCTAGACCAAGGTAGCAGAGAATTGTGTTGTGCTAGCAGAGCTTAGCAACATCACTGCCTCGAGGGGGTGATCAGATAGCCCTGCTTTCATTAGGGGACAAGCAGGATTGTTTCTTTCAGCATCATCTTGCACATATCCCTGAATAAAGTGACCTTGTAGTGATGGGCTGGCTTTCCTCAGAAACATAAGGAACACAGAAACATGCCTTTGAAGGATATGAGTGCACTAGAGTATCTGTTTTCCCAAAACCAAGCGTGTTTAGTAGTTAGTCTACTTAGGGCTTCTCCTACACTATTGCAATATCAGCTTCTAACCTGTAACACACTGGATTCATCTGGCTGATTAGCCAGCACAGTTTAACCCCGCTCTTGCTGATTTTAGCTGGCACTTGAAAGGAGGAGGTGTCTTAGAAGAGATACAGAGGAAAAGTCAGGCTAGAAATCTATTCTCCTAATTAAAAAATGCATCTAAAGAACTGTGTGGTGTGACCATGTCAAGAAGAGGCAAGTTTCTGGCCTTTGGATGAACCAGGGTGGTGCAGTCTGAACTGCTCTGAAGCAGGTCTGAGGACTGTATGCCAGGCCACGCATGGGCAAGGAGATAGGCTTCAAGTTCTCTTGCTGTCTCCTTGCTGGTGGAGCAGCATCAGCTCTTTGTTTTCCTCCTTAAGTTGCCAATGCACATGCCAGAGAAGATGTTTGACTCCCAGATGCCCAAAGAGCTGTTTGCCATCTGCTCTGGGTGCAAGGTAGCAAGCTCACTGGAGATGTTCCCTAACCCAGTTTCAGCCCGGGGCTGCCTTTTGGATGGAGCTCTGTTAGCTCCTAGTGCTCCTCTCAGTTTGCTTCCTTTTCGACTTACTCCCTGTGGCCCTGAGCAAGGACTTCTAGCAGGATCCCATATATGCAAAACTGGAAGGTGTAAAAAAGAAATTGAAAGTACAATGGGAAGTAATCTGTGTTTCTCTCTGGAGCTAAGTAGCACCTCTTGAGTGGAGACTGCATGCATTACACTGTTTATAGAACACCTTGAGACCAAGAATATGAATTTATTTCTTTAGGCATCAGCTATGTTTAATCAAATTAAAGGAGGAAGGAGGAATGCACTCCACAAAAATGGATAAGCAAAGTTAAACAAAGAAAATTTACTAGTCTACAGTGGAATGGTTCCCTCTGAGTTATTTCCCCAGTTCTCATAATAGAGCAGTTGGATAGTAAAATTAGGAGAGATTGCGCAGCTGAATTATGACCATTGCTGCATGCAGGACCCTCACCTGCTTTATGTGGGCTGTAAAAGAAAATTGATAATGACGTTTTAAAAACTTCAGAATGTGGGTGGCTTAACAGAGTGGTCTGGTATAACTGTCTTACGGGTGCTGCTTTTGCTTAGCAGAATAATACGAGAGCTGGTCTGTGGGAAATCTAGAGACTGCATTTTTGTAGAGCTAGAAAGAGGCTTCAGAATTGCTCCTATAAATTATTAAATAATTTATAGTAAGTTTGAAATTAAATGTTTTAATGATTTCCTTGTTGAGACTTTGTTAAATCAATACCTCCCTATGAAGCATTGAAGGAAGGAAGGAAGGAAGGAAGGAAGGAAGGAAGGAAGGAAGGAAGGAAGGAAGGAAGGAAGGAAGGAAGGAAGGAAGGAAGGAAGGAAGGAAGGAAGGAAGGAAGGAAGGAAGGAAGGAAGGAAGGAAGGAAGGAAGGAAGGAAATGATAGATCAGTAGTTTTTCAACTGAGGATGGATCACCTTGCTGTGTTAGGTTTAAGGCTTGTTAGTGCCCCCTCCCAGCGGGCAGGGTGCGAGTGTCCCAGCGGGTGCTGTGAGCAAGCCTGTGTATTTACAACATATCCCGTGGTCCCATGGAAACTGCTGAAGAGTATGAATTTATCCTGGAGCAGATCAGGTAGCTTATCTCTTCCTTCCGTGGAGGGATCATGTAATCACCTGAGGTTTACCATGAGACAGAAGTATTCAGCAGCAGTCAGCTTTTGTGCAGTAACTCAGAGCCTTAGTGTATGCCTGAGTATTTGCCAATTTATCCATACACTAAAACAATTCCAATTTCATTTTCTGACACTTTTTTTTTCTGTTCTTTTTCTATTTTATTTCTCCTGTGGTTGGCTAGATCATATCTGTCCCTTGCCACCTGTCCTATGGATTTGACAATTCCCTAGTCATGTCCTAGTACTTTTTCTGATGTCTGTCGTTGTTGCTGTGCTCACCTAAAGGAATGAGGCTTATGCAGTCATGGTGTTCTCATGCCTACGAGGCTGACTGTGCTGCCCTAACAGTGTTTGAACCTGTTGGCCAGTGTCAGATGTAACAGAGTGATAGGGCTCTTGGAGGGAGTTGGGTTTTAAGGGACTGTAAAAATGAGCAGGTGAGTAAAAATGCTAACAATTGCCCCTGCTGTGGAGAAGAGTGGAGATATGCCAACTGGACCTTAGAATTGAGCCTAGATAGTGTCCTCCTGTGCATGCCATAGGTGCAGTAAAAGCTTCAGTCAGAGCTCCTCGCTCCTTAGGCAATGACAGGTCGATCTACAGAGAAGAAAGCATCCCTAGTTCTCTTGCTCATTGAAGTCTTCCCCAAGCTTACTCCTGAGCACAGGAACACACCAGCTGGTTTGAGGCTTGCTATTTATTAGAAGAATACGCCAAACTCTTCCAGTTGCATAGAATTATTTCCCTGGACATGTCACATCTCTTTTTGGCTTTGCCATGGAGTCAGGTAAGTTCAAAAAGGCAGAAGGCTGCAGAAGTCTGCAGCAGCAAATGACACCCCAGTCCCAGCATTTGCTGATCCCAGACTGATTGTTGCCTTTTTAGAACAGTAGAGAAGGTACTTGTTCAGTAGAAGCCCATGATATATCACAGCTACCACTGAAAGCCATCTCAGCTTTTCCTGGATGCTAGATGCAAATGCATTTTGTCTCATTAATAAATACAGTGCGAAAGGACTTCTGTAACATCCATTGTGCTTCAGTCCCTTCTCAAAACCAGTAAGGAACTGTGCCACAGGTGCTTGAGTCATAGCAGTGCAAAGCACAGATCTTGGAAATTAGTTGAGAGATGGCAGGCTGTTTTTCCAGTTAGGTATGGGAGATGCAGGGATGCATTGTTGGATACAGAAGGAGCTGTCTTTAGCCCTATCTGGCTGAGTGTGTTGCTCCTTGTAAGGTGTTTGTGCTCCTCATGTACCTGAGTGCATGTGTCCTGTGCCTACTCACCTCTTGGTGTTATGGAAATACTTACATTCCTGTCACAAATCCTAGCACGTGATACACGTTGTGGATGAAAGGCAGGTTGTGCACTGTGCTATTGACAGCACTGCAAAATATGGAAAGGTGCAAAAACCACAGAAGGCCTTTCCACATCCGTCTGTGCTGTGATGACTGAGGATTTATCCGGATGTTTTAGGTTCTAATTCAACTTTTTTGAAAGCCACAAATTTAGTTATAACTTTACTTTGGAGGAATCATCTAGGAAAACTTTAGGATTTTGTGGCTAAAACATTGTTTAAAACTTCAATACTTAGAAATATTTTGATTGTCCTGTTTTGAAAACATGAGTGTGAAAGGTGGGAAGGGAGGATGCTCATCCCTGTTTCCAGCACGAGGCAATAGAATGTGGTTCTTTCTGTGATTTAATTTCTGTGGCTACAAGTCCTGCAATTCAGGCTCTTCTCAGTGCTGTCTTTGTACAAGAGCTGATCGTACATTCCACATGGGTGACACTGCAGCAAGTGGGAAGCTGAGTTTCAGTCTGTAGTTCCAAATTTCTTGCAGTCTCACAGGTTTTTACTTGGCTTCATGTTACTTGCAGATTTTTTTTTGTGTGTGATTTAATTGAGTAGTCAGTGTGAATTTTGTGGTGTTCGTGTGCATGCAAGGCAGAGGGAGATTTTGTAAGTGTTCTGCGTTCACATGGACACAAACAGGTGGGTTTCCAGCAGAGGCATTTGCATTTGAAAACCTGCTCTAAACGGGCTGGGCTTTCCCAGGAGAGGCAGCACCGACAGTGAAACGCAGCGATCGATCAGCATAGAATTGTGTGAGCATTTGATGGGCAAAATGTTGTGGTATAAAGACAGGACCCAAGAATAAGCTCTTTGTGGCTTTGTTTCATTCCTGAAAACTGTGACTGAGAGGCTTTTATCATTTAAAAAAAAAATTAATCAGCCACATTTTGCCTAACTTGGAAAATATCACAAGATTCTTTGCAACATTCTAAGTGCCATTTCTTTAGTCTGGTTTTGATACTAAAAAAAAAAAAAGCATGTTTTTTATTTGCCTATATTTCCTCAACTCTAAAAGTAAAGTAATATCTGAACCAGACCTTTCAATGGCAGAGCTGAAGGCGTGTAATTTAGTGTACATAACAATAAACTCGCGTTCGAGCAGCTTTCTTGCTTTCCTAATTTTAACTAAGGAAAACATTCCCTTACTTATCGCAACACTTCTGTTACATGTCTCGTTTTTCAGGCCAAGTTCCTTATGGTATTTAGAGTTTATTTTAATTCTTAATCAAATGAGCCGTCCAGGAAAACCATCTAAAAAAACATACTATGATCAATGTTCAAACCCGCACCAATGGGGACACCTGGTGGAGACACTCCGAGTTGCTCAGGACGCGCTGCATTCCTCCCGGGAGTGGGCGAGCAGGAGTTGGTTTGCCAGGGAGGCGCTGCGAGTGTTTTTAACCACAGCAGCTCCGAGAGAACTCTCATCACTTCACCTGCCTGCTGCTGAGGGCTCCCTCGAAGCATCCTGCCCTTGCTCGAGTATGTGCACACAGTCGTGGTGGTGCTGATGCACAGTGAGTGGCGTGCAAGCACCCAATTCCTCAGCATCTGTTGTTTGTTAATGACACAGGGAATAAAGCTGCAATTACAGGCAAATGCTGTTTCTCTCTTGCTGCTGCAGGAGCTGCCATGTTCAAGGATTCTCAGATAAGCCCTATAGACATTTAGGAGATGTCCTACTGACATGTATTTGGAAGGTGATCTGGGAAGGTTAGGTGAAGATCCAGGACCATGTTTGCTCATAGCTGCAGGGCAGAGGAGAACACTTCTCTGAATTACATCCTGCTTTGTAGCATATGAGGTGCTCCAATCTCGACAGACAGCAGCTCGAGTATGCACTAACATTTTCCAGTCTGCAGGGCAAGTCCTAGTCCTCCTGCAGTGGGCAAGGCCTCCTTTCCTACTGTCCTCTAAATGTGGCCTTGAGGAGACCACAGCGAGGACAGCAGCCCAGACTGCCTTCGTTGATGAGTTTGGTCAGGGAGAGGGCACTGTGCCTGCCACTGATTTGGAAGCAGGCAGGCAGAACTCCGTTCATCCCTGGAACATTGCACTTACGTCAGAGGGCAGAGTATGGATTCCAGGCTGTTTATTTGTATATGCTCTGAAAGCTTTACTTGGAGTGTGACAAGCACAAGATCCAAGAGCAAGGCAGTCAGCTAGGCAGCATTACTGCACACATGCTCTAGGAACTGTGTGCAAATGGAGCTTTAATTGATGTGAATATGGTCATGGCTGGTTGTTTTCTAGTTCACTCAGGAAGCAAGCATTAGCCTTTCCTGTGACAGGGCAGCATCATACAGAAGGGTTCTGGTGTGCCTTCTGGCATGCACTGGCTGTGGAACATGGGATTATCTGGGGTTTTGTTTAAGTAGGAGAGGAGGAAAAGAAAGGAATGCTTACATTCACAAAGAAGGAAGGACAATTTCTGGGTCTTTGTTTTGTTGCAATCTATTCTGACATAGAGTAAAATTTATACCCTACTGGTTTTCTCATTGTTTGGGAAAGAAGGAATATATTCATTATAATTCTGCACCAGAGCCACCAGACCATTGGGAAAAACAGTGACTTTGACTCAGGCCATCACAAGTTGGGCAGCAGACTGTGGATTTTGATTAGACATAGCGGAGTATTATGTGTGTTTAATGCACATTTCAGAATATTTTGTGGCAAATCAGAACTGCAAATTAAGTATGAATTGCCATCCCATAGGCATGCAGTCTAGCCTGCTTACTCTGTTCCCTCTCACAAAAGGAGACTAATCATAAATGAGAGGCAGGCTAATTCCCTCTCACAAAAGCAGACTAATAGTAATGAAAGACAGGCTAATTTATATGTTGCTATTCCTGTGTTGGGGTAAATCTCAAGGCGAGACACAATTTTTTTGCCATGGGACTCAGGAGTGGGCAATTTTAAAGTCAGTGCTTGAATTCAGATGGCTCAGTGAGACTCCATTCATGCTTCAGGTGGCTCAGAGACTCAGCAGAGCTGGCTGGAGGCAGTCACTGTGAATACTACCAGTAACTGTCCTGGTCCAGGCCAGAGGTCCCTGCCTGACAGCAGGCAGGAGCAGATGCCAGCAGAAGGAATATTCTAGCAAACTTCACAGACTAAATATTTCTTGCTTCTCTTCCTTGCAGAAAACACCTTTTGCAGCGGTGACCATGTATCATGGCACAGCCCCCTGGACAACAGTGAATCTAGAATCCAGCATATGTTACTGACAGAAGACCCTCAGATGCAGCCGGTGCAGACTCCTTTTGGGGTCGTTACATTCCTACAGGTATGGCCCAGCCACAGTGGCTCTGACTGCCACCTCCTGGACATGGAGTGCAGCTAACATTGCGTTTAGCTTTGATAAGTCAGATATTTATTATCCTGTCTTCCATTTTTCTTCTTTATTTGATGTCTGTGGATCTCATCTTTGAGTTGTTACTCTGGAGGTGTTCAGTAAGCATTTTACCAGGACTGGACAATGACACATGCAGTTCTCAAGACAGGGGTCTACCCAATGGAAAAAAGATTTACATCTCAAAACAGACCTGGAGTTGAATATTACATTACTGCTCTGAAATTTCAAACATGATAATAGGAAAAAGTGTTGAGAGAAACACTTTTAAAAGTGAATGTAAAGATAAATTCTAATTAATTCTACAGTAGTATCGGTAAGTGATCCACTGGTTTGAGTTCCAGAAAAAGAACAGTTTGGAGCAGGACTCGGAGCTGCTTTCACAGTACTTAATGACAGAAATGTGTCTTGCAGCATTGACACAAAAAATCTTTAGAAACTAAGTGAGTTTTCCTGTATTGATCTACCATTTAAGAAGGTTCAGGTTTGCTTGGCAAATGAAACGTTTAAAAAATCCCTCGTGATCTATCCTTGCTGAGTGTAGGGAGCTTCTGTGGTCAAACAGGTTTGCTTGCTTTCCTGAAGTCCTTCTTCTCAGCGATGTCTCTTAGATATGGGCTGCTTTGGATATTTTTAAATTGCATATAGAGCTAATAAATTTAGTGGAAGAGCTGGCATAGTTTATGCCAACTGCTGATTTCTGCCTGCTCCATGGAAAATTTCCATCCTGCGGGAAAATGCAAGTGTCTGTATTTACAATTTAAGCTTCAAGTTGCTCCCCTTCATCTTTGGCTGCAGTTGCAACATGTAAGGGGAAGCTCCATTACCACAAACCTGCACAAGGTAACTGCTGTGCAAGGGCAGAGCCTTTCCTGAGTTTTCTGAGGTGCCCAAAAGTCTGTGTTTTATCAACAAGAAAGAGGTGGGTGTGGGATTAATTAGTGAAAGGTGAGTTGTGGGACCTGGAAGGAGAGGCAGAGAGCCAAGCTAAGCAGGGCAGTTCCTGGCTGACTCTCCAGTTAGTACTGAATTAGTCCTCATCTCTTCTTCAGTGCCCAGCTGTCTTGGATCAAAGAACAGTCAACTTGCTGCATCCTGAGGCTCTTGGCCGCTAATCTTCCCCAACACATACAGTTGACTTGGTGTTCCTCTTTGTTTGATGCTTGTTGTTATGGACTTATTTTGACCCATGAGGATAAATGATTGCAAAAAGCAAAGAATGAACACAAGATAGTTTCCTGTTTAGAGTCTTGTTGTTTGTATGTAATTAGTGAGTGAAGGCCCAGGGAGGGGTGTCCTGAAGCAAGGGTGATTCAGGCTGTTGATGGAGGAAGCCTGAGAAATGGGTGGGGATGAAGTGCATCTCCAAGGGCTGGGCTCTGAGAAAGTGAGCTCTGCGAGGGGCAGGGGAGGTAGGGTGTGCAGGACTGTGTATGTGCTGACACTGTTGGTTTTTTACACAGATCTGTATCAGTGCAGATACATGCTTGCAGCAGAGGCATGTCATGCACTGCTGCTTGCTGCTCTTCAGAACTTGATTTTTGATTTCCTCTTTTCTGATAAAATATCAGTTGAACAGATTTTGACCAAAAATTTAGTATTGTTGGAATATGTTTGGAATATTGAGCAAGAAAATAGAAGGCCATGACTAAAATAATTTTTCATCCCAAGGAGTGAATCTCTGTGCTCAAAGGCATAAGCCAGAGGTTGATATAGCAGGAAGAAACTGCCTTCCCCTATCAACTGAGGCTGTTTTACCCCTTCATTTGAAGTGGTTTATCTCAGCTGCTCTGAGAGAGACATCTGGTATTGCTCAGTGTTGCAGCTCCTATCCTGAAAAGCAAACACATCTTGCCTTCTACAGGAAGGCAGAAATCTGCAGTTGCCTGCAGTGACAAGTGGATTATGTGGTGTGTAAGCAGCTTTACTTTATGGCGCTGTGTAAGATGTAACATCAGCAAACTGAGTTGGTTAAGGATTTTATGAGCACCAAAGCAATCCCTTGTGGCAGCAAGTCCCTTGCCTGGTTGAAATTGCTCATGCAGTATTGCGTTTACCTCCAGCAGCTGGCTGACAGAGCAGTGTTTGCATGTGCTCAGACCCTAACCTTTTTGGCTAGTCTTATCCTGTGTGGACTAGGTTGAAAAGTCAGAGCAGAGTCATGTATAAATCCTGACTTGTCACCAGTGCCTCCTCGTAGTTAAGTTCACACACATTGTGCAAGATTAAATGTTATGTGACAAGGACACCTCATGTGGTAAGCAGAGAGAGAACATAAAGAATGGCAGAATTCCAGTGCTGTCTCAGGCTCCATTCATCCTAGAACATCTAGTTAGATTAAAGAAATGGTGCTTCTCTGTATCTGCACTGTTTGATCCAGTACCAGGTGGTACATTTTCTCTACAATTCTTGCACAGTTTCCATCCAGTTTAGTATGTGTTTTTATTTATTCCAGATTGTTGGGGTTTGCACTGAGGAACTGCATGCAGCTCAGCAGTGGAATGGTCAAGGGATCTTGGAACTGCTTCGGACTGTCCCGGTGTAAGTGGTCATATAGCCCAAAGAGAGGAGCATTTCCATAGAGAACAATTCAGTTGTTTGGTTTTGTTAGCAATCTTTAACTTAATGATGGAACTTACTTAGTCTGTGCTATAACAAGAGATGGGAATTTACTGCAAATCTGTTCTCACACACAGACACATAGATGGCACATTAATGCATGTGGAAGTCCACATGTTCAGGGTGGAATAGAATGAGGTCTTGAAAGCTTAATTTCCTTCCTCTTATGCCTGCAGGGTTTTCTCATTGGTTCTTCCTGAAAGAGCTGGGATAACTGTTACTGGTGACCTCTCTGTGTAGTTCAAAAGAAAGGAAGGAGAGGGTCTGGCTTACAAAGCTTGGACACTGTCTGAAAGTGAGAAAGTCGCTCTCAAACTGGCCCCACTCTTGGTGTGCTCATTAGCAACAGGAGGAGCACTCATGCAAGTGAAGTTCATTGTTATTTCTCCCACGGCAAAACAAAGATGTTGTTGGGTTGAGGAAGAGATGGGTTTTTACATGGTAAATGATATGTTGATGCTTTATTTGCTGCCAGGTTTCAGCTAAACTTTTTTGGCCTGCAGGTGTTTTGTTTAAATATTTTTATATTTAGTGGAAGTTATTGCCATGTGATTGTAGCTCAAAAGACTTGGTTTTTTAAACAAAATTTTTCTGAATATGTGTTTCTGGGCACAATAGTACATTCTCTAGTGTCACAATAGCCTTGAATTGATTGATTATTTGGAAGAGCTGGACTTCTTAAACTTGAACTTTTCCCTTTTAGGCACAAGTGCAGATAATTCATGCAAATGCCCTAGAGCAGAGTGAATTTGTCCAGCTGCAAGCTTTGTTTCTGGGTCCCCAAGACAATAAACACTGCCTGCAGCTCCCTTGGCTCCTCTCAGTCAGTACAGATATAGCACCCCTCTCAGTCTGTTCTCATGTTGGGTTTTGGCTTTTGTGCTCTAGTACAAGTACCTTTCCAAGGATAAAATGAGACCCAAATGTTCAGGATTTGAAGGCAAAGCTGCAAACTACTAAAGCATTGCTGTGGAATCAGTGTAAAAGTCTCTTGCATCCCAGTGAGGAACTGAAGCAGGCCACACTCTGCGGTTAATAATTCACAGCTTCCAAAGAGATGTGAAAGGAGTGGCTATCGATGCATCTGAGGAGCTATAAAATATTAACTTTTATTGTACCCACTCCAAGTGCTTTAGGAATGACACAGACTAGGCTAGAGGAGGGGGCTTTTGACTGCAATAACAAAGTATCTCATAAAAAAATGAAATTTTTTATGGCAATCCCAAAAGACTTCAAATGAAAAGCACCGTCTAAGGAAGGCTGAGTTCTGCATTCTGCCTGCACTGTGACCCAAAGTGAAGTGTCCAAGTAGTTCATCTTTCCTGTAATCTGTTTTCTATCAACTTTGTTGGGAAACATCTTGACCCTTCTGACTTTTATTGCTAATGAAAACAAAGATTTCCCTAAACCACCTGAGTACTTGGCCGTTAAGTACCAGCTGAGCAACACATCTGTTGTGAGGGTATTTATCAGGGCACTAAGCTTTTTGTGGTACTGAACATGACTACTTATCTCAGCAAAAAGTGCAGCCCCACTGGGACCTTGCTATTTCTTTAGATACATAATAGAGGTGTAAATCTTGACCCCATGTCTTGCCCATCTTTCTTAGACCCAGGCTACACTGGACTTCTCAGTCCCAGTTCAGTTAGCTGTAAGATTAAAACCCACCTCAGTCTTCCATGAGTAAGTGGGCCTGCACAGGGTATGATAGTCTGTGTCAGTCCCGACTGCTCCTCAAGTCTTGGTGGTGGTAAGGAGATTAACTGCTAGGTCATGGAGGGCTTTTATTAAGTAAAAGGCAAATGCATGCTACGGGATGTACACACAGCATAGAGAGATTTCTAAACTTGTTTTAAACTCTTATCTTGTGCTTCTTTCCAGTACAGGTCCACTTTGAGGACCATGCTGGGGAGATCTAGCTAAAGGACTTGTTGGGTTTATTACCTGTCTGTCTTTCGTTCTAGAGCTGGAGGCCCCTGGTTGATAACAGATATGCGAAGAGGAGAGACAATATTCGAGATTGACCCTCATCTGCAAGTATGTCTTTAGTTTATAAAATGTCATGTCTTTTGTAGTAGCCAGGGAGAATTGGTTTAATGGCATACAACAGTTCTATTATTTGCTATAAAGTTTCTTGGATCTCCTAATGTTTGCAATAATCCCAGAAATGTCTTAGAAACTCTTTGCCCTCTCAGAGGTGGTTCAAGAGGGCACATGTCCAGGCCCAGGTGGATGGCAGCTCTAGGGAAAAAGTTAGAGAAGGGAAACCAGGAAAGCAGAATCTTCTATATGAGACAAATTGTTAAGATTTGGACTAGATTTTTTAGAAGGGAGGAAAATAGAAGAGGATAAAAGAACATTGAACAATACAAGATTTAGAAATGGAGCATCAAGAAATTCCTTCTTTCTTTTATATGCAAACCTGAGGAGATATAATATACAGAAAACTCAAAACCAACTAAGCACTGTTTTTTCACAGCAAACGTGACAGTGTAGCTCATTTCTGTAGGATGTCACTTGAGGCCAAGTAGTTAGTTAGTGTGGTCTGAGAAATAATGGGAAGCCAAAAGTATCTCATGCAGTTATTAATAATCCGTGCAAGAAGATATATTAAACCTTCTTCTTCTGAGTTCAAGTTAATTTCTGAAATTTAAAGACCAGAATAGGACCTCAATGAAGAGGTTAGTGTCCTGTGGACTTCTGCTGACCCTCGTATTTGGGAGGCAGTTCTGCATCCCTTCAGCAGAGCTGTGGAACTAGAGTGCATGGGTCCCAGGCACATCCAGTGTGGTGCTGGTCATGTCTCAGTGAATCACTGAGTACTTGCCTTTAACTGAGAACTTATGGCTCAGCCTGGTAGGGCACGTGCATATGTGCACGTTTCATACAAGCTATTGCGTTTGCTTATGGTCTGCATGTCTGCATCTGATTACCCTCAGTTGCCTCACAAGATCTTTTATTTTGAAGGCTTAACAACAAAACCAAATTCTACTTTTACTGTTTTTAAGGATTTGTTTGTCTAAAATAACCCCAGTCTGAGAAACACCAAAAAAAATATTCCACAGTATGGGAGCTAATACAACTGCAAGTCCCATAAAGTTTTTAGGCTCTTCAGAACTTTGCCCTCTCCCCTCCTGGAGGTGTTTCTGTTGTCTGCACACTGGTGATTCTTAATGATAACAGGGTTTTCTTCAATTTACTGTAAGTGAAAAATAGCTTAGCTTACTGGAATCTGAGTCAGCCAAGGCAAGTTAAGGCAAATGAAGAGTATCTCTGCCTCACCAGTGTGTCCTGCTGCTGGAAACTGCTATGTCTGTGGTCCTTCCGGACTTCCTCACATTGAAGACATTCCTGTTTCTGTTCTCTCTTGCCCTTGCAGAAGTGCATATGTCCAGGTGGGTGTGTGTGTGCACACCTCCTTCCTGCTCTGGTGCTGCAGCCTCCAGGGATTCACAGGGCAAAACCCACTGCTGAGTCCTGCAAAGAGGCTTTGCTGAGCACAGGGAGCAAGTCTGTGCCAGGCTGGATTCAGCCGTGTCATGTGCCTCCTGCCCTAATTAGTGGGGAAAGGAGAAACTGTTGTTCGCTTGGCGTTTTCTTGGTGGTGGTATGGGGTGTGTGAGACCAGAAAGGTAGAAGTGGAAGAGAGGTGGAGGGGAGGGAGGGAGCAGGCAGAGAAAATGGACAACTTTCTCAGGAGCCAGCAAGCATGTTGCCTGCCTGGGAAGCAAGCAGAGTTTGTTTGGAGCCTGCATTGTGGGAATCAATGT
This sequence comes from Acanthisitta chloris, assembly GCF_000695815.1. Classification (NCBI taxonomy): domain Eukaryota; kingdom Metazoa; phylum Chordata; class Aves; order Passeriformes; family Acanthisittidae; genus Acanthisitta; species Acanthisitta chloris. Next base: position 49,860 of record NW_008684062.1, on the reverse strand, counting down.
GGCTGTCTCTTGTGGGAATTGGTTGAGGCCTAAACCCAGCCCTGGCAGCAGCAGCTGTACTTTCTGTTCAGAGTTGCTGAGAATGGATCCCAACTAAGATGTCATCTCAGGATGTCAGCAATTAACACTGTGGCAACACTGGCTGTTTTCTGTTCAGCCAGGCTTCCCTGTAGGCCATTCAGATTTCCCTGGCAGCACTGTCAAACAATTCCTGTCGGTCCCCAGTTCTGTGCTGATTCTCAGTGCTTTGCTTCTGTTTAGCAGATATCTCAGAACAGAATAAAGCTGATTTGAATTTCCTGAGTTGTGGTTGCTGCTCTGCGGGTCACACTGCAGTGCTCTGGCTCATTTAAAAAGGGATCAATGACTTGTAAGAGCCTCAGAGCATCCCTCCCACATGCTGAGAGGAAAATGGGACAGAAACATCCTTTCTTTGAGGAAGGAAGAAGCTGAACCTCCTTTGCCCTGGGCTCCTCCAACCTCCTGCTCAGGCTGCCCTTTCAGGGGAGGAAGAACAGCCTGTCAGTCCAGGCAAATCTTTGCTGGCTAAAGATGGGGTAGAACTGTGCATTGCCACAGCTATGATTCTGCAGTGGTTGAGGGTTTTTTGGGCTTTTCCCCTTCCAACATCAATACTTGCAAATGTTATAAAACAGGCATGCAAATTAGCCTGCCTTAAGCCAGCTCGTTTCCATCAGCTCCCCTTGATCTCCAAGGGATGCCAACAGAGCAGCACTTCTTCCCCTGAGGAAGTGCTCTGCAAGCCAGCTGAGCTGCAGATGAGAATCCCTTTCCCCCTCCCCGAGGCTCTGTGCACTGTCCGCAGGCCTTGGCTGTGGCTCTGAGTGGGGCCCTGACTGCAGGGATGGAGGAGCAGGTCCCACCGGAGCCTCAGGACCCTCTGGGCTCTTCTACTCCCTGCTTGAGGGGCAAGGCTCTCCCATGCTTCCCCAATGCCTGGGATGAAAAATAACTGCGCTGACAAGTTACACCTCCCCATGCCAGCTGATCTGGGTCCTCACAGAGCACTGCGGAGGGCTCCCAAAGGAGCCACATGCTAAATCTCACTTAGAGCATTGTTTGCATATGTAGGAACGGATGTATTTTTATTTCTTTTTCCACAACTTCTATTTCTGGGTGACACAACTAATTTTATGTTTAGGATGTAACAAAAGAAAATCCCAGCAGATTTGTTATTTCTCAGATTTTCCCATTACGTTTTCAAGAAGCCAGTTTCCCCTGATGCCAGAGGAAGATCCCAAAAAGGAGCAGGCTTTCATGGAGAGGCAGAAGGAAGGCAGTCTCTTGAATGCTTAAGTCTAAGTCAAGACTGCTCTGATCCGGCCCCCAGCCAGAGGATCCTGCCTCCGCTTTTGGGCCAAAGAGCAGGTTTTGGGAGGTGATTCAGATGAAGAAAAATGAAAGGAGTTGGCTCAAGGGAAGGGGTAGGAACACATGGAGGAGGGTGGGACTGCAGTCACTGCAAATTACATCAACTTAAACCACTCTGCAACCACACCCTGAGTCCTTGTGCTTATCTTTGAGCTTCTCAAATCCTCCCTTGAATGGTCACAAGAACAGGCAATGCTCTTCCTAGGGTGCAGCATGCACAGTTGGGCAAGGGGAGAGATGTATGTGGGTTTAGTCTGGAAACTGTTTCTTAGGGAACAGATTTTGCAAAGTGCTGGATGCTCACACAGTGTCTCATCTCCAGTGGTGAGGTCAAACACAAAGTGGAGAGATGCATTTTCATTGTGCGTAACAACTCTGCTCTTTCCTCAAATCCTCAGAGTTCCCTGGGACTCGTTGCCTGTTTTGAGGTGACCCAGATGTATTCAGTGAGATGGAGATCTTGCAAGTGTCACTGAGTGGTAGCAGAAGCGACACCCCTTCAAAAAAGGGAGAAACGAGCCTGGTTGGTTGGGTGCCAGGCAAGAGCCCTTCCTCAGTGCAGCTCAGCCCCGAGTTTGTTCAGCTCAACATTACCCCCTTGTGGGTCACAGGTGCAAATTCAGACCGATGCCAGTGTCCGAGCAGGTGGTGTTCTCTGGAACTTCTGACTGTAGCTTAGGGCAGTCTTGCTGGCAACAGATGCACATGTCCTTGAGAAAAAGTCTGGTGTCTGAGAGCATCTAGCTGCTCATGGCTGGTGCGAGACACCTTCCGATACCCAAACGGTGGTTATGTGCTCAGAAAGCACAACTTGCAAGGGACGGAGTTTGTTTATTTGACAGTAGAAAAAGCTATGCAAAAGCTTTGACATTGGGAACAGACCTGTGTCTCCTTGCATGTCCAAACTTGCATATTTGTCCTTTATGGAACACCTCAGCACACTGCAAAGCAGTGGTTGGCTGGACAGTTTGCAAATGAAGAGCCCTTGTGAATGATGTGTCTCTCTGTGAGCTGTTTTCATTGTAGGACTCCTTGGTAAGGTTGGAAAGAGAACTGGACTTTAGTTATTCAGGAGTTTGTTATTATTGACATGTAATAGATTGACTGCCAAGCTGTGCTTCATACAGGAGAGTGTAATGTAGTGTCTTAAATACTTCGAGTTGGTGTAAGTCAGAGCTAACACTGAAAGAGGCGACTCTGCACACCCTATGCCATTCACTTCCATCTCTGTCTTTACCTCCTTTGTGCCTGCCACAGCCATGTAATGAAGCAGTGGGGAAGGGGCAGGAGGTCAGCTCAACCTGCTATGGAAAAGGTTTGTTCAGACCAGCTCCCTGATTTGGCTCAGTGTGCACAGGGGCTAGAGAGCGGAAACGGCCGCAAAGGGGGATCTGCAGGAGCTGCTGAAGACCGGGCTGCACCTTGGTGGGTTCCAGCTTGGGTTCAAACCACACCCAAAAAAGTCTTGGGGTTTTGGATCTTTTCAAGCAGGAGAGAGTCGACAAAGGGATTGAGACAGATGGCTCAAACCTGAGTGGAGTGAGCGCCAAATGTGCCTGGGATGACCTCAGCCGGCCACCAGAGGATGATGAAGACAGCAGGAGCATTTGCATTGGGACCCAGCCACGGCGGCTCTCTGGGAAAGGTAAGGGGTCCTGGGCCAAATCACTGTCGTGACCTTACAGCTTGTTTCCTGATGGGTCTGGGCAGTGCGCTGAGTCATGCAGCATCTTCGAGGTCATAACAAGCACCACAGTTATTGGAAGGCTCAGTGTGTCTCGGAGGAGTGAAATGAACTTTGAGGAAGGCAGGAGAGAGGAAGAGAGCTCTTGGCATTGTTTTGCCTAAATGTTTCTTTCAGGTTTTAGGCAAATTGTAATCAGAACCTGCTCAGTTAAACTGAGCAGTTGGTAAAACCAGGACTGTAAACACCTGCAAGGTGAAGCAGTTGTATTTTCCGAAGCTGTTTCCTTATTAACATTGTCACTTCTTGGATGGCAAGTTGGACTGGCACTACACATTGCTGCAGCTGAATGCAAGTGATTCTTGCAAATATAGAACTCTGGAAAGAAGAAATAAAGCACAGTGGAGTTCCCCTGGGCAGTGAAATGCCCTCTCAGGGAACAGATCTCATAGCCTCCACAGGCTTGAAATTATGCATGTTACCTTTCAAATGGGTGAAGCAATGTAAAATTTGGGGGCTTGAGAATTCCTGGAATTAACAATGGTTTCCATAGGAATGGCATCTTGTTCTTAAATCAGTGGTAAGAATTATTTAAGTACATATAGAGTTTCTTCTGGCTTCTGTGCAAGTATTTTGAAGTGCTCTGGATCTAAAAAGGCTATTTTCCCTCAGCTTTGAAAATGGAAAGCTCAAGGCAGGTATTCATGGTGAAATTTGTACGTCCTTCTAAAGATTTTGAAATAATTTGGATATTTTTTTCTCTACCTGTTTCTCACATTTCTCAAAAAAAGATGAGGAAACTTCTAAGGAAAAGGTGGGAAAGCTTTCTATTAAAAATATGTGGCCAGTAGACATTTTAAGAAAATGGAGAAGTAAAAAGACTGCATATGAAGTGCACAATTTGCAGCTGATTTTCAGGTGTGAGCTCGAGGCTAAAGGTTGCCCTGCCTGGAATTCCCTTCTTTTGTGAATCTTGTTGTAAATTAAGCAACAGCCAAGTGCAAAAACTTGGGAACCTTCATGCACTCATTTGGTAAAGGAAAAAAATTCCTGTTATGCCTAATGGGAAAGATTATTTCCAGTGCAAAGACTTGGAAGTGTCAGGAGGTTCTGTAAGAGCTACAGAAACAGCAAACACCTCATTTTTGAAAATTTACAAAACTACTCAGAACTTCCTCATCAGGATGGCTCAGTACAAAAGGTTCCAGTTCTCCTTGCCTGAGATAACATTGCAGCCCAGACCAAGAGAATTCAAGCTGACTTTATAAAGTAAAATAACTCCTAAGGAAGTGCAGTTAAGAATTAACCCTTAGCATCTCTTAATTTCTTTTTGAAAGGGAAGAGTAGATGAAACACACCTGATATCTCAGTGATGTTTCTGGGAACTCTAAATCATGTTAAAAAACATTTCTCTTTGCAGACACAGAGCAAATCAGGGAGACTTTGCGGAGAGGGCTTGAGATTAATAGCAAACCTGTCCTACCTCCAATCAATGCACAAAGACAGAACGGGTTGAACCACGACCGAGCACCGTAAGTTTCAAGCCTGCACACTCAGATGGTGGCAATGGGAGGCTAAAGAGTTCAGCGTGGAAAACAAAGTTAAAGCTGGGTGGGAAAAGTCTTGGCAAGGGGAGAGGAAAGCTAGCAGTGAATACTTGCAAACTGCAAGGATAGAGGGAGAAGAGTAGTTTAGGTTGGTTAGTGGGCTGGTACTCGGGAGGGCAGCTTTTGAGAGGGGTTTTGGACAAACCTTGCTAATGCAGAGTAGCTGTGAGACTGTGTTCTGTAGAATGTGCTGTTCATGGTCTACAGTGTTTGAAATCAGACTGGACTGATCCCTATAAAATGTACTGTGCTGAATAGAGCTATGTTATCCAGAGCTAGGTAGCATAGATGACTGCTGATATTTTTGCCTGAGTATTTTGGTTTCAAGCTCATAATTACAAACCTTTTGGTGAAAATGTTGATTGATTATTTTTTTTAAGTGACTTTGATCTCACCTTGCTTAAACAGGCAGGTTCTGTCGGTAATTACATGCCAATACCACCCTGGTCTCTAATAGTCTGTAGTCTAACAGGTGATTTAAGTGGGACTAGGTGGGCCTGTAGATCTTTCATTTGTAACTTTTGACTTCAGTGAATCTGTAGGAAATTACCTGAGGTTTCAAGCCATCGGTAGCATCTGCACTTCTTTTTGGGTTTCTCCCCTTCCCCTCTTAGGCTTACTTCAGTTGCCAGTGAAGTGTCTTCCCATCAATCTTAGTGTTTTCATCTATATGATACCGAAGGGCATGCATCTTTGCTGCACGCTTTCATCTTGGTATTTCCTTTGGTTTCTCAGTCTCTGACGAGCATTTGTGCTTTCTTGTTCTGAGAGTAAAGATCAACATTAAATCAGCACTTTCCTGTAGTGCCAGGCAGGGACAGCATCCTGCTCTGTTTCAATTCCTGTTTTGTTCTGGATTCAAACATTTCATGAGAAAACTATTTCTCATAGTTGTCCTTTTTTGTTCCTTTTTGTGGGTTATTTCTGATTGGAATGTTTCTGAGTTGCCTAGTCCTTTGGGGGAAGTATTATGTCAACTGCTGACACTGTGTACTAATAAGTAATATGGAATATTGGGGCTTATATTGAAAAAAATTCAAGTGACTTTACTATTGCTTTAGGAATGATCTTATTTTTGCTATGTAGTAATTATATGGAGCTAGATTCTGACCTGACTCGAGTTTTGAGTACTATTTCCCTGCCTGAAGATTGGTCACATTGGACCATTGGTTAGTCCTGTTGGCCGCAGTGGAAAAAAAATAAAATTATATTGTGTGATCTGCACAAATCACACCCAGCCTTGGAAGACTCAGAAGTACTGGGCAGGATTTCTCACAGATGCTGGGCTCCTGCATGCATCTGCATGCCCAGTATAAGCTCTGAGTCTACAGTGGTTGGGGATGACCACAAACATTTTGGGTGCACATCAGGTCAAGGAGGCAGCTGATGGGTAAGCCTTAATGCTGGGAGGCAGTTGTTGCTTAGATAAGAGATCTTTACGTTACTCAGGGTAAGATAAACAGATATGCTTGAGACAGAGTGGTGAAAGGTTAGCAGAGGTCTAAGGTGAAGCATACAAATATTTACCTGGGTTTTTAACTGTTCTGAGACAGAGAGGAAGGCAGGTCAAATTCAGAACCTCATATCCATGCCAGTGCTCTTTGTTGCAAATCTCTCTTACCTGCAGCAGCTGCACACCTATCCTGCCTGAAGCCTAAGTGGCAGGAATGGCTGGTTCCCAGGGTTTGCCTCCTAGAAGATCAATACATTTCTCTGAGGTCTATGGTTACCACTGGGGAAACTGATAGCTAGCCT
>NW_008684062.1:22165-43407 GCF_000695815.1 Acanthisitta chloris | reverse complement strand
AAGAGAGCTATGAGCTGTGTTACCCTGGTGAGACTACTGAGGGATAGGGGAAATCTCAGCTTAAAACAGCAGTGTGTCCTAATACTTTCTTCCTTCATCTTACTGGCTACTTTGAGAGGAGTTTGGGATAGGTCTTTTTCTACTTGTGCAGTTGTCTCTCCTCTCCAATTCATGTGGCAGGTACACTGGAACTTGTTCAATGCACTGGCCATACTGAGTAGGGTGATTTGTGCTGAAAAGCAGTGTTTACTCACAACCTCTAACTAACTGGTACTTAAATCAGACCTGATGATTGCCCTTACTGTGGCTAAAACTTATCAGTCAACATATTTTCCAGAACAGTGTGATACAGATGAAGCAGAACAGGAAGATCTTACTATGTCTCAGCCTTTCTTAATATACTGCCTCAGCATGTCTTATGTGTTTGAGCAAAATTGCTCAATGTGCTATTAAGTACAAGAGTATGATATGGAGACTCTCATCTCCAGCTGCTGCAGGGTGATGGAACTTAGGAGCTCAGCTTCTGCATGCATTAGTGTATCTACATCCATGTTCCCTACAGGTACCTGGTGCAGTAAAGGCTGAGACACAAAAGACACAAACCCCAGTGCAGATATAGCCACTTCATAGGACTTACAAGCACCTGAGATGAAGGACAATTCTGCACATAGATCTAGTCCTTCTGGTACAATCCTTACTTGGGCTTGGTAGGGCCGGGACTCAGTTCTGTCCTTCACTGTAAATCTTGTCTAATCAAAGGCAAGTCATTTAGCTATTGAGCTTCAGTTCTGAATCTATAAAATGGGACTAATAACAATGTCATCTTCTTGAGGCACCACAAGGATAAATATGTTAATGATTATGAGGTGCTGGCTGATGGGAAGCAGGTTTGTGTGTAATCATATCCTGCACTGTACACACCAGACCATAAAATATCGAACCCATGCTTGGTTGCAAGGGTCCTGTGAATAACTCGTGCATTAGAAGCTCCTTAGGAACTTGACAGGAACGCTCTGTTGGGGCATGGTAAATTGTTTCAAATCTGCTTTCCATAGGGAGCACTGCAGATCCCCAGGCTGTCAAATTTGCACCCAGCTGACATTAGGATGCTGAAGTCTGACACAGACTCTAATGGCTTCGTGCAGAAGAGGAATGTGCTGTTTATTTATCATGGATTTGCAACCACCAACTGCTTTCCTAGTAGCTTTCTTCCCTTTCTTTTATCCCAACCCTACCACCCACACACAATAATCTATCAGGGTTTAAAGCAGACAACCTGTTCTGAATTCAGTGTCACAAAATAGTATCAGAAACACTCAAACTTTTGAATATTTATTTGTGTAAAACGTAGAGGAACCAAATTCCATAAAGAAGGATCTTTGTGTAGTTACAGTTTTCAGCACTTTATGCAAAAGCCTCACATTGTTTGGTTGCAGATAGGGCTTGATTCAGTGTTTTGGCTCCAGCAAAGCACATACTTACATGTTAAGCATGCATATTACCAGTTGTTCACTGTCCCAGAGTCCTAAAAAAAAGTTCCTTTGAGAAAAGCTGGTTTCTGTCAAAACCCTGTTGGGCAGCTGTAGTACTTTGATTCATTAGTGTTATTACTGCAGACTGTGTAGCCCTTTTTCTCCTAAGGATATGAATAAAAGCTCTCTTAAAGCTTAAAACTGCATCGGACATCTGTTTCTCAAAATGACTGTTAGCTCAGTTCATAAGCAGCCATTAAATCAGTTCGTACATATTAAACAAAAGAACATGTAAATTAATCTTTGGAAACATGACTAATCATTTCAACCATAGGTAACCTAATACTCTCAATTACTGCTTGGAAAAATAAGGCATGTATGAATACAAATGTGCTTTTCAGTGATGCATTATTTATTTCGTAGGACCTATCAGCTCAGTAGGTGCTGCTCAGACAGAAAGGCAATGCTCCCAGTCTCCTGGACCGTGCAGATTCACTCTTGTTGGATACACAGAGCTGCTACCCATAGGGGATGTTTAAATGTCAGACTAAACACTGCTGCTCTTAAGACCTCTGTGGGCTGGAAGCTCCAGATGTCAGAGTTCAGTGACACTTGTGGAGTCTTGCTTCGTTCACTATATAATTTCTTGATGTAATAATTTCTGGGACTGAGTCTTTAGTTGTCCGTGGTAATTAGCTCTGTGCACTCCTGTGAGGTAGGTGAGTAGTCTCTCTGCTTTACAGATGAGGACAGAGGAGTTAATTTGCTACAGTTGCAGAGAGACAGGGTTAGGATAGGGGAATTCTTGACCTTTTCCACCCCTCAAGGGTCCCCCCTTGATCAGGCAGCATTGCTGAAATTGATGGGGTTTTTGCCTCTTGGCTGACTCAGACTCCTCTACTGCAAGCTGAGGCATGGAGTAGAAACCTAGAGCTAGCACACTGCATTAATACACGTGTTGAAGCTAAATTTATCTGCAGTTGTTGCATTTCATTGTGCCAGGATTCAGGTATTGCCCACGCACATCCTCAGTGTCTGAAGGTGAGGTTTGAGTGATAGATAGAGGTCTCCCAAGGCTGTATTACTTTGACAAGGATTTTTCAGCATGTCTCTGCTCTTTATCGCTCTCTCCCTTCTCAAGAAGGAGAAAGTGGTGTGGTTCAACATGCCTGACTCTCATATTTCTTTCTGGGATTTCCCAGATAACTGTGTGTGCACTGGTGCCCTCATACACCGTGGTCGTTTGTCCAGGGGCCCACAGAGGCCTCAAATCCCTTCTGCATTCAATTTCCAGGCAGAAAGACAGGTTGAGTCTAGGGAAACCTGAACACATGGTAGCTCTGTGGCCGTGTGCTAATTCCATTCAGCCCTGAACAGCTGTGCAGGGAAATGAAGGCAGGTTTCTGGCAAGCAGAGTAGGGAGCAACCCTCCGGCAGGCGGGGCTGGCAGGACTGTCCTGGTGGTGACCTGCTGGTGCACTGTGCCCTGAGCATCTCAGGTGGTTGCCCTTCCCTTGTGGGAAGAGGGAGGAGTTGTGTCACTCCAGAAATCCTCTCGGGATAACCCCAGACTGTCACATGGTGTGACTGGTTTGGAGCATGTGAGTAACAGTGGCACCACTTCCAGGAGTGGAGTCCACCGCCCTTGTAGTTCCTCTGGCTTGGTAAATAGGGCATGTGGATTTCTCCTGTCAGGGAGTAGCATTGGTTTAATGCACATTAACGAGCTCTGTCTGAGCAGTGTTTCTGAAGAAGCTCTGACGGTAATACCAAGATAGAAGATTTGCTTCAAGGCAACTCTGCACTTTTCTTCTTCCGGTTGCACTGGGTTTTGATTGCTGCTTTACTTGGGCAGAGGGGAGCTGTTGTTGATGTAGCTGATTTCCTGTCTTCAGTTCTTGGAGGCAAACTTTTACATAAAGGGAAGCATTTCAGCATTCTCTGAAATGGTCTGGTTCTGGCTAGGCTTTCTGATTCTGCAACCACTAAGCAGTAAGTTTCCAATCCAGTCCTGCTTATTTAGGCGTGCTCTCTCATCGGAACGCCATTCAGTGGTGTCTTGCTTGAGTCAGGAATGCTGGAAGGGGGAAGGCAATATACTTTAGGGAGTGTCTCTCAGCATGAAGCTGAGTGCTGGGTGACAAGCTTGCAAACTAGAAAAGTAAATGTCTGGAAAACCAGTGTCAGTAGAAGTGCAGAGCAGTGACCATGCTAATAATTTGCACTCCTGCATAGCTTTCCCCATTTAAGAATCCAAAAGTGCTTTACTAACATTGACTTAATCCTTGCAACACCCCTACATGGAAAAATGTCTCAGTTTTACAGACAGGGAACCCAAAGCATAAAAGAGTTGTTTGACTTTGCTCGTGAGTCTGCAACGTGCCAGTGGCACAGCCTAAATCTCTCAATCCCAGTTCAGCTGCAGGTCTTGGAACAGTCTGGCCCCTGCAAGCTCTGACAGTAGTTATTATGCAGCTTTCCAAAGGGATATGTGAGTGGCAAGAGGATTGTTGCTACTGGCATTGTCCTTGCAACCCTTCCATGCCAGGAAATGCACACAGAACATCGTCACCATCCTGTTTAACCAGGCTGAGGAGCGCCCAGGTCTGAGCACTAGAGCTGTCCTTGTCTCACTGTGACCATGGCAGGAGCTGTGTAACCATGTTCTTCCCACTTGCCTCTGTGTGTTTGTGACGTGTGCTGTAACTCCGTGTGCCAAGGTGCTTAGGGCTCTTTCCCACAACTGCTGGTTTGCCCTTCAGGGGAAACTGTGGGAAAGACACAGGAAGATTGCTGGCACTTAAGTGATCTTTGACCATATCTTCATGAGGGAGTGAGGAGGTTTGAAAGGGAAGAAGGGGATGGAGGGGGAAGAAAGGAAAAGTGGTCTGACCTTTCTCTCCCAGCTGTGTAAGCTTGCACTGATGGTTTGCATTTTTACAGTGCTAGGTTTCATATGGAAGAAGTAAGGTGCAAAGACTGAAACTAACTTTACTGTTGCAGTGGACACCCACTCCTACAAAAAGCCCCTGCCATGGCCAGCTTCCAACAGTGTGTCTTTTGTGATCTTGGTACCTGGGAGGGTAGCTTGGAAATGCAGTGAAATTATACTCCATATTAGTGACAGAGTTTGGAAGGGAACTGAGACCTCCTTCCTTGACAGATCCATGAGATCAAGAGCTCTGATCATAATGCAAAACGCAAGTGCAAGAATAAATAAACCTTTCTTAATCCAATCAACCTGGTTATTCTTGAATCCCATAAAATAGCTGCCAGCAGTTGCTTGAGAAGGGGTTGCTATAAACACGACTTATAAGGAGGGGACATCCAAACTTTGTGCAACCCAGTGATTGCATTGGCGATTTTCCAGGATCCCCCTGGGCTGCTGCTAATTGGCATAAAATTAAGCAGGTTACATCCACCCTCATCTTTAATACAAAGACAGGGCCCCCAGGAGGCAACAGGTTTCAGCGTGTGGCCTCTTGCATCGAGAAGGAGCATAGCACACTGGGACATGGAGTCTCCTCAGGCTCTTTCTCCCTGTTGACAGAGGTCTGGGGAAGCTGCAGGCCACACTGGACACCTTTGCAACAGTTTGACCACCCTCTATCTGAAAAAAAACTCCACAAACAAAAAAACCCTATGGCTTTGGTTAAGTCCATGTTAATCAGCATTCAGGAGACTTAACAAAAAAACAACATAATTTCTTCCCTCTCTCCTCCATCCAGAAGCAGACTACTGGTAGAAACTGAAGCTGGAAAAAATAGTTGAAAGTCAGCTAAAGTCACCTTGGTAACTGCAGCAATACACTTGCCCAGAACAGGAGACATCAAACCCAACTACAAACAGCTTTAAAGAAACAAAAAGAATGTAATCATCTAAAGAATTAATCTGACAACTGCCCACGTTTACACCTCCCACAAGCTCCCAATCAGAGGGAAATGTGCTTTAATCTCCTCCAACTCCCCTCCAGTTTCAGAAAACATGAGATGTGCAGTCTTTAAACTGGGGCATTTCCAGCATGCTGCTTCCATTTAAATCTACTGCCTTTCCTAATGCAGCAGCCCTGGATTTTGCAGACTTGTTTTTTCTGGACACTGAGAAACATGAATTTTTTTTGTGTGGGTTGGATGAAGTATTAAATCTGGAATAGACAAAGTTTGCAACATTTTATGTGATAGTCAGCTCGATCTTAGTCATAACAAGTAAAACTCCACTTTTGCTGCTGATTTATTTGGTGATGGGGTGGAGGAAGCAAAGACTTACGAGTAACTGACAGTCGTAAAAACAGGGATGTTAGTATTAGAAATCAAACTTTTTCTATGTTTTTTTCTGAGGCTGAAAACTACAAGCTGTGGATGGCAATGTGTGTTACAACATGAGTTTTCCATGAGTAGCAACCTAGAGGTCCTAGCGACCCTTCATCTGGCCTATCGCCCTTTGGAAGGGTCAGCATGAGGATTTCCAGTCCCAAAGAGAGAATTTTAATGGGTCTTGCTGGGTTCCTGTGTCATGCAACATGTTTCTGAGTCTGAAAGTGGTGGCACTGTGGCCTCTTGATGTGTTATGTGCAGTCCACAATACACAGCTCTTGTTTAGAAAGGTAGCTTAGACAGAAGGTTATTTGATTTCTGCTGTTGGAGTTTCGCCCTTAACTTTAAATATCTGAAATTGTGTAAGCTCTACTGGAGTGAAACAAAAAACACAGACTGACTATTTTGGAAAATTTCTGTGGAAAGGATTAATACTTTCATGTCATTCAAAGTATTAAATACCATTTTGCTTCACCTTTTTGACAGAAGGGCTGGTTACTTATTAATGTGAAATCATAATTATTGACAGCCCTAAAGTCATGACAGTTCCATTTGATAGTTATACATTAGTCAACATCTTCTCTTGAGCATGTAATGACAAACAGCATTTGCTGGTTTTAATAAGACTTAGAAAGCTTTGCCCCTTGCCTCCAGAATATTGTTGTCATTCCGATTATTGCCTTAACAACCAGAGGCTGTTTCCCCTCCGGACTAGCCCCATTGTGCTAGCAGCTGTACTGGCTAGCATGGTGGAAACCTAAAAAACTCACCTTCAGCTCAGGGGGGTTTGGAAACCAGGGGCATGAGAAGCTGTCCCTGCTGAAGCATGAACCTACAGCATCGATTGCCCAGGAGGCTGTTATGGGACGTACCTGGCACACTTAGGCAGGCCAGGTGAGCAGGGCACAGTCTCTTGTCTGTAGCAATAACATTGCTGTAAAACTCCTGATCCGCTCCAGGGCGCCTAAACTCTGGAACTGCATTTAGGAGTGCAGGCTTATGGCTTGCTTGAAAATCATGTGTTCCTAATGGCTGACCCTGTTGGTAGGGGCTGATAAATGAATGATTGGAAGCTGTAGACCACAGGCTGACTTTCCCACAGCTCACTGTGTATATAAGATCTGATAAGGAAGTTGAGACAAAGCTTAGCTTAAGGTCAACTGATCATTAATCAACTGTAACTGCATTTCTCAGGTAATCAGCCTGCAAAATGCTGGCCCACTCCACTCTTTGAAGACCCCACCTACAAAGAGCTGTAAAATGTTTGCTGAAGTAGATTAAACACGACTTTAAGTGCCACCTATAGACTACAAAGCATGTTTTGTCTTTGCTTCAGGGTTAACCCACTAAACTGACACTCTGATGTCTGTCAGTCCCTCAGCCCACCCTGTACATAAACTGTATCCTGACCTACTGTGTCCCTGCTGGATCCAGTATTGCTTTTGTGTGTTGCTAAAACAGAACATGGGACATGTTTTACAGTTTTTCTCTTGCAGGGAGCTGAGCTGCTCTGGTATTTTTTTCCTACATGTCTCTGACCTGGCCATGCAGAGTATTTTCAGGATTGCATTGTGAGACATCAGAGTTTAGCTTGCGTCCTCATTTCAGAGTGGGCAGCCTGGGTGAAGGGCTCACCTGGGACTAGGTGACCTGGCAGGAGCAGTAGGCTGATCTGCACTGGAATTCACACAAACTGCACTACTATGTGTGTGGTTGATGGGAGTAATTTTAGGACAGCACTCAAAGGTAAAATCAAGTCAAGGTGTCATCTAAGTCAGCTCATGAGGGTCAAGCTGTTTCTTTACAATCATTTCCAGATGTACATTAAAGATGGTTCATCTTGGATGGAGGAAGGATCCAGACTTGTTTTAACAGTATTCCCAAATGGCACCACAGCCTGATAGCCTTGTTTGGCTTTTGGTCTGTCTGGCACAATGGAGACAAATTGCAATGTGGCATCTCCATTCCCTCCTGCTTTCCCTGTCACTCTCCTCCGGTGATTTTGTTCTATAGAAACTATCTTAACTAGTCTTACTTCTATTAAGTTCATGTGGAATGCCAGGTGACAAAAATATAAATCACTTATCAGATGCATCACATCAGTCCATGTCATCCGTAAAAATCGGAACCTGCCCTGTCCTTCATTCTTTGTTTTGGACTGTCAAGTATGGGATCATGCTGATGGTCTTTGAACATACAAAGTGTTTATGGTCAAGTATTTTGAGATAGACTGTTTTATTATCGAGAGGATTCGGTCTGGCAGAGTTCCTAATCATGTAACAACATAACCTTTAGTCGTAGCTTCAGAATATGCTGGTCTTGCAGAAATGAATGAATAAGAAAGCAAAGCTGCCATTGTCTTAAAGCAGCCCCACTTCCAAGGGAAAACAATCTGTGGATCTCCATCTCAACACACATAGAGTCTGTCTTTTGGCTGTTGCACTTGATGCTGGTGGAAGCAGGGGGTTCTTGAAACCTTTTGGTTGAACTGTGCAAAGAAATTATTTGAACACAATTGTAGGGATGCCTCAAACCTCAAAGGCACAAAGGGGTAGACAACTCTTTCTTGCAGGCCACTGCCTAAAATATCCTGAAGATAAGCAAAAGCAGGAGGGAGGGCACACCTGGTAATTCTTCCGAACCATTTCACAGTGTTTGGGGTTTTGGAGAGTGTAGTTTTGCTGTAGTTCTTTCCCGAAAATTTTTTTCTTTTATACTGGGAAGGGATGCACCATGCATATGCATCAATTCAGATCCTCAATTGTCAAACCAAGGTAAAGAGCTGCATGCTGGGACTGGTAGTCTAAGGGAGGCTGTGTCCTTCAGGTAGGGGTGACAAAAACTCAGATGTGTCTTCATAACAGCTTGTTCCTGTGTCCTTCAATATTTTTAGTCACTCTGAAACACAGCAGAAACAGCACTCAGCACCAGGATCCTGAATATGTGCATTTTGTCTTTTAGAAGCCGTAAGGACAGTTTAGAAAGCGAGAGCTCAGCAGGTATCATTCCTCATGAGCTAATCCGCACGAGACAGCTGGAGAGCGTGCACCTGAAATTTAACCAGGAGTCCGGAGCACTCATTCCCCTCTGTCTAAGGTGAGTGAAACCATCCTCCTCCTCAGCTTGTGCTAACATGCTGCTTTTGCCTTGTGGCATTGTTTCACCATATAGACATGCATGCAATGGGTCTGTGAAGGCCAGAGCTGAGATATTTTGCCAAAACACATTAGAAACAGATGATTCTTCACATGTGTGTTCATCATGGTAAGATTGTTTCTCATTCCTTTTCTGTCTTCCAGTGTATTTTGAGTGCTGAAGCAGGACAGAGTTAGTATAGGGTTTTCTTATTAGTCTAATGCTAGCAACTCTGTGGTGAAGAAGGGATGTCTTAACATACTCTGTCAAAGAAATCCCTTAAGTTGTTCATTCTGACTTATGGACTCAGATAAGTGTTTATGCAAAGGCTGTTTGCAGACAGTTTATGCATACAAGTGTGGTTTTTAGACAAATTATGTCACATGACTGAAAGAGCAAAACATTGCATGCGTACTCTACACATTGTCTTTTGAAGGTTTAGGCTGCACATATCACTGCCTTCTAGTTTTCCACAGTTTTAGTTAGCACTATTTTAAAAATACCTGTGCAAATGTTGTAATCCTTAACATAAAGATGAAGTGTGGGGTAAAGACAAATGATTGTAGGTGATTGAGTTTAGCTTAATGAGTTAGGTGTGGGTAGTATCAGAGTTATCAGCAGCAGGTGCACATTTGCCTGTGCCTGTTGAGAAACCAGTAGGATAGTTAACAGAAACGTATTTTATTTTACATCACAACTGTGTGAGCAGTCTGTCCTGCTCAGCTGACCAGTAGTAACTCATCAACTGTGACTTTGTTAGACACCAAGTATATTACCTGAAGTTTTCCCTGTTGCAAGTTGGAAGCTATGCATGCATGTCATGTGTGCTCTGATCCTAAGTACCAGAGCCATGATTTTCCCTTGCATTGAATGAGAAAAGGAAATTGATGCTGTAGATGGTTGTGTATCTGTATGTTGTAGGCATCTGCTTAGGTAATACAGGTGACACTTGTCAAGCACCAGGGCAATTGATTACTGGGTATTGTCACAATAGGTAAGTTTGGCCTCACCAACGAGCTTTCTTGGAAATGCATCTTCACACTCGCACATGATGTGGAGTCTGGATTCTCTTCTGCAGTTTTTTCTTACTAGAAGACTGGGAGTCCTCTGCCCTTACATACATCAGCACCTCATCATGAGGATAGGCATGCAGTGGATTTAGATGTATTCTAATTCTGAGAATAAGGGGGGATGAGGGTCACCCCCTGCCTCAGAAGGAGGCTCGTGACCTGCTGTTTGGAGCAAATCATTAATATATTCCTAAAAAATTAATAGTTGCTGCCTTCAAAATGGTTTCTTATGCTGATGGCAGAAACAGTAGTGATGTGTCTTCATTGTTGTGCTGAATGCTGTGCACACTCTCTTGGTTCATGCACATATGTTTAATTCTCCAGGGGAAGGCTCTTACACGGACGGCACTTTACATATAAAAGTATTACAGGAGATACAGCAATCACGTTTGTATCAACGGGAGTAGAAGGAGCCTTTGCTACAGAGGAGCATCCCTATGCAGCACACGGACCTTGGTTACAAGTGAGAAACCTCCTTCCTGTTTCTCCCCCTTCCTCCTTACCGTGTCCTAAAAATGATCCTGCTAAGGGCTTATGTGGTTTAAAAGTGTAACAAACTTGTATCTTCTGCTGTGACATCTCTCTGAGCTCTTGCATAATACTTTGAGTAATTATGGACTTGAAAAATAATGGTAAAATGTTGCTATTTATATTAATGGAACTTGATAAGCAGTGGATGGAAAAATCAGAAATCATCTGTGAATGCAGTAGTGTCCATTTCCTGGAATTGGAGAACACTTTACGGGCTGTATTTACTCTTGATTTCTTCCAGAAAGGAATTTGGGGAGGCAGAGTGGAATGACCTAAACAAGAATGGAGCCAAGGCGGAAGAGCTAGAAAGCTGTGGGACTGTGATCCTACAGAGAGCCAAGATCTCAGTTTTACATCATCTGACGGGAGAACAGCACAGAGAGCTCTTCTTCTTTCAGTTTTAGCTCTTTCCTATTGATTCTTTAACAAAGGCTTGTGGTTGCTTGAAGCACCCACACATTTTCTGCACTCAGATGTTTTCTATATCACAGATTTTCCTTGGAAAATCCCTATCTGCTTGGTGTTGAGGGTCATCCCTACGGAGCAGTGATACACTAATGATATGATGGCACAGTGCTGTTCTACCCTTGAATTTCTTCACGGTTATGAACATATTGTGAAAACAAAAAAGCTTGGGGGAGTGTATTAATGCAGAAGAGCCCATCTCTGAGGGACTGTATGTGTGCAGTACATCTCTGCCTTCACCATTACTGTGATATTCCTTCCTCCCCTTCTGCTGTGAAGGCAGAGGTTTGTTTTAGCATTGCAGTGTTACAGTTAACCTTGCAGTGACTTGCTTTCGAGGCTTTCTGCAGCCTGTGTTCATATGTCTGGAGGACATCATACCTTGAAATCTGTACGACCTGCAAAGGAGCTAGCACCATCTTTCGTGTATGGATTTTCAAAGAGCCTGCATGCTTTGATTGTACTGACTGGAAAGTGCAACACTCCTGTAATGATTAACAGCAAAGGGTCAGGTTTAAGGGTGGGTCATTTGCTGTTGGTTCCTGTGCTTGCCAACATATGATACACAGGATCTTGTGACTGTGTTAACTCCAAACATGAGTGTTTGCATTTACATTACATCTTGCAATGTATTGATGCGTAGAGTAGTCAGGTAACCTCTAAACAGTGGAGAATGGCAATAATTATGTCCCCGTTCAGACATGTTAACCCTTATGTACCTGGTTGTTTTCATGCCTGTTACTTCAGTGCTGAAGAATGTGGAAGATCTTTGGAGTAGCTGGAATGGAAAGGTGAAGAATTGCTGGCTCAGATGGTAGGCAGAAACAAGTTCCCTTGCTTGTTTCCTACACAATGTCAGTGTATTGGATCTTCTCATCTCACATGACCAGCCCCTCTGCTGGCCTCTGCTCTGTCCTGTGTTAATGAAGGAGGACAGGCTGGGTGGGGCAGGAATGGAGACTAAAAGCAGCCTGGGACAACAGGAGTAGCACCTGGTTGTGAGATACACGTGGGAGTGTCTGAGGCTCTTGGCTTAATATGCGACGGGAGGCTTGATCCGTGCTCGGCAGTCCCTTGTGGTGTTGGGAGCAGGGGAGGGGGAGGTTCATGTGGCTTTGCTTCAGAAGTAAAAGAAGTTGTGGTGCATGAAATTTCCAAGAAGGCGAGCTGTGTTTGGTTTAGTCCATTGCAGCCTGGGCTGGCTGAGCTGGCAAGCCCAGCTAAGCTTTCACAGCAAGGCCCAGAGAGGATTTTCCTCCTCCCTCGCATGGGACCCCAGGCACAGTGAGGAGCTCCGAGGAGAGTTGGCAGCTGAAAGCAGATCACTGCAATGCAGGGGCTTGTTGCAAAGACAAGCAAATGGTGGAACTGTGGAGAAGAGGACACATGGCAGGCTTCTCCTCCTGTGGACTTTTTCCCTATCTTAAGGGAAAAATAAGAGCCTGAAAAATCTTGGCCTCAACTCTGCAGCAGCCAGAGACTGACTTCTCTTGAGCCTGAGCTTTGGTGCAATGAAAACCCAAACCTGCAGACTAAACACAGTACCTCCTGTTTACATCTCGTGGGCTGGAGTGGAGCATGTCCAAGGTGGGACAGATCAGAGAGGCTGCACAGTCTATCAGCCCCCACTGCCTGGGCTGAGCAATGAGCTGAGGATCGCTGGGCTCCAATGGAGGGTTAGTAGATGACAGGAGTTTGGCAGGTCCCAGCACCATTCCTACTAGACAGGTGTCCATATCACCGCCACAGCTGGTACTCAGCGGGAACCATTTTAGCAGTCTCAGCAGAAAAAGCAAGGAGTCATTAGACCACAGAGATTGTACGCCCCATTTCGATCAACAGTCTTTCCAGGTCACGTTTGAGGCATGTTAGTTGGGGAAGCCTGTCCTGCTGCTGCCCATGCTCTGGGGATGATTAGATTATTTCATTCTCCAGAGCTGTCAAATTGGCACCTTTCCCAAGTACTTGGATTTTTTTTTTCATTTAAGTAACATTTAATTAGTTCTAAGAAGCTAAATTCTATTAGAGGTCTAAGCATGTCAGGCTGGTTTATTTCTGAACTTCTTCCACTGTGTCATGTATTGTTGAATAAGGAAATTGCTTTAACTCAGAAATGTACAAATATTCAAGAAGTCCTCCTTGTTAACACTAGACTCCTGTTTATATGCTAGTTACTGTGGCAAAGTCTCTGATGTGTAACACTTGCATTAACATTACACATGATCAAAGGCTTCCGCGGTTCTTTCTTCCACTCCCCCTTCCCCCAGTGCTATGACAGCAGAGCCCCCACACTGCCTCCTAAGAACCTCTGCTCTCCTTTCCAAGGGGTAGATGTTCTAGATGCACAAGGAAAGGCTGTGCAGGAGGTGTCTGGCCCCATGTTGGAGGGACACGCAGACAGACTCCAACATTAACTGCCCCGCAGTGACATTTGTATTTGTGGTGGAGCGTCCAAGGTTCTTGGTCCAACCAGGCATGCAGTTCATCACAGATTGTCCTTGTTTGTCTCTGAAACCTTCCCAAAGCAAGGTGAGGTTGTGCGTGTGCTCTCCTTCCCTCCCTTACTTACGTTCCAGCAGATGATAGAGACGCTCTGTTGAAATGTGTTACTGATCAAGCCCGTCCCAATAAAGTTGCCTGAGCCTTTAATACATATTAATATTATCCTGGGGTAGTTTGTGTCAAAGCCTGTCAGCATGCATCATCCCTTGGGAATTACCATCATTAAGTCTCCAGTGATGGGAGTCAGGACATGCTTCTGCAAAGCTCCTCTGCTTTTATGTGGAGCTCTCTGCCCATCTAGCACAAAGGAGGCTGTTCTCCCCTCCTGCCTTGCTCACCTGGACTGCTTACTCTCCCCAGAGGGGAGAAGGAGGTTTGTTTAACACTACCTTTAGATAATTTCTGTTCCTGCTGCTTTAGGCAGTCATTGTTCTAGGGAAAAAGATGACACTCAAGTCTTTGATCATGTGCAACGTACATGTTACGCACCAGATATTGCTGCAGACTCTGACATACGAGCCAATGCAGTGCAGTAAAAACAAACCTACGGTTAAAGAGTTCTCATTAACTGTAAAATCTAGCACACAGAATTTAAGAAATATCTGCACTTTAGCCTTGCCCCTGTTTCACATGTGTATTTCAATACAATATCTAATTGAAAGATCATCCCTATTTTTAACAAAGCATACCTGCCTCATGCAGTGCACAGAGATGCAGAGTGTTTGGGGGATGAATCAGGAGTGTGGAGTAAAGTATACTCTTGCCTATAGGACTTCCACTTCATTTGTTTGTCGAAATTGGAAGGTGTGTAGTGAATGAGGCAGGTAATCGCAGAAAAATCACAATAGTCTTACAGGAAAGCCCATTAAGTGTTACTTTGGAGAACTGGATCCTCTTCCTGCCTCCTCTTTTCTTTCTTGATCCTATTCCAGAGTCTTAAGCTAAAATGTTCTCACCTGTCAATTGAGTTTGTGTTCCTCATTTTCTGGATACCTAGCTCAAGACATGAGGTCTGATCTGTGTTCCCCGCAGCAGGCAGAGGCCAGGAGGAATTCCTCTGTGGATACCCTTGTGCCCCACAGGGCTGAGTGGCCTGGAAAGCAGGGACCAACAGGTATTGAGATGGACACCCACAAGAAGTAGACATTCAGATTCAATTTTCTCTTCACTCATTTTCCTATGTCTGTTCAGGAAAACCTTCTTCCAGTCATCCTGTGAAGGATGTAATGAATTCAGTGCTTGCCAGGCACTCCAGCTCCACAGATGAACACCAGAAACAATTTCAGGAAGAGATTAAAATTTGTTCTTGCAGGTTAGGAGAGCGAAAGGATCTCTCTGGGGTAAGGGGTCAGCCTGGGAGCCATGGTCAAAGACCCATGTTCAGCTTCCTGCTCTCACAGATTTTCTCTGTGACTTTAAGCATCTTACCTTCTTTTAGTCTCCATCCCCCACCTGCTGCATGGAGAAGAGTGCTTCCCTGCCTTGCAGAAATGTGAGGCCAAGCACGTCAGAGGCTGAGAGTGGTAAGGACAGTAAGATTAGGTACTTCCAGTGGAATCCATGCTGGCAGTAGTTGGATAAAGGGGAAGAGAGTAGGAGAGAATGGAGAAGCAAGTTGAATGGTAATGAAAAGAAATGATGACTAATGCTGCATTCAGTGAGCAGAACCATCCTGAGGACTGAGCAGGGCAGAGGTCTTGTGGGAGAAATTCTGCAGGTGATCCTGTGATTACAGATTTGTTTCATGAGGCATACATATGCTGGGGCAAAATTAGCACAGCACAATCTATCTGCATCAGTTTCCAAAGTTTTGTATGCCCAGTGTCGCTGGTCTCTGGGTATAGAGGCTTTTTTTCCCCAGGTAATTTACTTGATTTCAGGACAAATCCTGCTAGGTAGATGGAGGCTATGGGTCATTGGCAGATGGCACCCCCTAATTTTCAGCACAAGGTCTCCACATGAGCTGAGGAGCTCACAGCTGTGGTGGAGTATTATCCTCTGGCACCAGCCACTGCTGGGGGAGGCTCTTTATTCACCTCCTGTGCCAGTAGGTTCACAATGTCCATCTGAAGCACGTGGATACTGAAGCTCTGGAAATGGGGTTCTCCAGTGTCCTTGCCTCTTACATTGTCTCCAGCTTTGGCCTCTGATCTGCCCTTCATCCTGTTTTTCTGTTTCTCCCTCTTCCCCTCATCCTGGCCTGTCTCTGCTTTCCTCTCCTCCCCTTCATTCAAGTTGGCAAATTCCTTCTCCTCCTCCTCCACATGGCCTGACTTCCAGCAGAAACGCTGAGAGCACTGGAGAGTTTCCCTGCCTTTAGTCCTGATGTGCCTGGTGCCATAGCAATCCCTCGCTGCTCACTCAGAGCAATGATCAGAGGGAAAACCACTCCTTAGCTGCCTCTGCCCTGTGTTGGGGGCAGAGCTGCCTTAGGCTGG
This sequence comes from Acanthisitta chloris, assembly GCF_000695815.1. Taxonomy (NCBI): domain Eukaryota; kingdom Metazoa; phylum Chordata; class Aves; order Passeriformes; family Acanthisittidae; genus Acanthisitta; species Acanthisitta chloris. Next base: position 27,481 of record NW_008684062.1, on the reverse strand, counting down.
GACATGTTCAATGAAGAAGGGTTCTTCAGTGCATTTTTCTGCATTTCTCAGGCTGTGGACAAACAGGCTTCTTACTTAGCAAAGCATTTTCACAACTAGGAGAAAGACTTTCCCTTGTCCTCCAGAACACTTTTTTGCTAATCTTCACCTCCCTCCTCGTTAGGGGCAGTTCTTGTGCTTTGCAACAGAATGATCATGTGCATTTGCTAGCACTGTCAAAATATACTTTTTCCAAAATACCCCTCTCGATTCCTTTTTCCCCAAAAAACTTTAGAAAAAAAATCAAAAACAAGGCATCCAGCATGGAAAAATAAGTTGAGGCTTAGGACAGCAAGGTCAAACCTCTCATAGAAAATGTTAAATGTGCCTGTAGGCAAGATAGGTACGTGGAAGCCGTGGGAAGCATCCAGCATGCAGGAGCTATCAACATGTGCTATCTATGCTGGCAGTTGCAGAGAAGGGGGGATTACTGCGAGCAGGGTCATGGGGACGATCCATTCTTTTGGTTTGGCAACCTAAGTGAAAAATCTGGGAAAGAGGATCAGACTGAGCCCAATCTTTAAATATTTTCAGTTTTTCTTGCTGAAACAAAAGCCTTAAAGAGACCAAAAGCTGAAAAAAAATCCTTTTATGTTGAATGAAACCAGAAATAAGAAGGTTTTCTTCAATAAATTTTGCAGAATAGGGCTGGAGTTGTTAGAAGTTTTGCCTTCTCTAATCAATATTTGAGGGATAAAACACTTGTGTAGAGTATGAAAAGCTCGTATTTTCTTTCTTTCCTTTAATTTGAACCCCTATTTCTATTGCTTTGCTTTATGGGCACCACGACTATGGGGTATTTTGGTTCTTCCTCAGCTCATCCAATTGGAGTTGTTCCACACCATATAAAACACTGAATTAGTCACAGAGACAGTGCACAAGAGAATGACTCTGTTCCGGTAGAGTCAGGACATTCCCCTGGAAATGAGCACATCTGGTTCTTCTCTCTGCTAGACCACATGTTAAATCATTTATGCTCATTGGCATAATGGCAGCAGCAGAGGTTCAAAGAACATTTGAAAGCACAACCCTGATGCTTGAGATGCTCACTTGTAAGTGGCAGCTATCGGTCAGGTCCTCTCTTGAAGAGATAGGGTTGAATTTTGGTCTCCCCAAACTCTAATAGATGTGCTATGCCTAGCATGAGTTTAAGGACAACATCCGCAAGCTGGTTTAAGTTGTGGACAACTGCGGCCTGCTCTTCTCCAAAGCAGTTTTATGCATCTACTCGAGAAAATACTTTTTCAGAATCTTTTGGGTGGCTTCTCCCAAATTCTTGAGCAGGTCTTGGAAATCTAAGCTAATGCTTTTCCAGTAAGTTTATTGTCTTCCCGAACACTCCCCAAAACCTCACTGTGTTATTCCTTTGTGTTCTTCTCCCTCACTGCTGAGTTAGACTCTGGGAGAAACTTACAGTAGGGTAGATATGTCCCATTAGGACATCATGATCCTCCTTGTATCAACTCTCCTGCAGCATGTTCACTAGTACATTGTCCAGGCTAGTTGAGGATGAGTCAAGTTCTTTGATCCTTCTTAAGCTGACTGACTGTCTATCCTGCCACCTAATGCCCCTCCCTTGCCACTCAAACTACATTTTGGCTACTCTGTGTAGGTTTTCTTCCAGTCGCTTGAAGAAGTCTTTGAAATGCCTCTTATTCCTTTGCTGCTTCTCTCTGAAAGAATTGTTATTGCCTGTTGTCTTGGTTCTCTTGTTAGCCCTCTCCCCAGCTGAGCCAAATTTTATCTGTTCTCTCAGAGCAGCCTTGTCTGCATGACAGATCTCATCAGTCTGGGCTCTAAGGAGCTCAGGTCTTTGGGATCAGCCTTGTAATTGAGAATGTCATGGAGAGATCCCACAAGGTCAAAATCTTTCAGCGTCATCATATACTTCCTCTTCTGGGATTGTAACATCACGGTGTGAAGCAACAGGGTCCCTGAGGCATCTGTGGGGGGATGTTTCTCCTCTACAAGGAGGGTTGTGAATCTCCTGGAAGAGCAACAGTGGAATTTCCCATCAAAGGTGTCTGTTGCAATACTGGTACCTTTGAGGCTGTAATGAGATCTGTGCTGGATCCAGGCAGCAAGGTCTGACAGTGTCAGGGCTGGGCATGACGTAGAACAACAATGTGACAAGGCCTCTGCCCTGAACCACTTGCAGTCCGAACAAAGCAGTGTGAAGAAGGCCTGGTCAAGGGGAGAGCAGAGACATGGTTGGGGGTTGCTTGTGACACAACACATGATTCATCAGGGGATTTTTATTGGTGGGAATTCCAGTGGGAAATGCTGATGCACTTCAATTTCACTTTTTGTTGTGCTGCTGACACAAATTAAGATGAAACGTTTTCAGGGCAAAGGACTCCTAAAAGTTGCTGGATATTTGCAGATGTAACAGATGACATGTGGCTTAGGATACAACTGCTCCACCTCTTCCAGGCACAGCACCTGATGAATGGTTTCATAGAAGGGTTGGTATGGTTTACATTGGGGTTTATTGCAACGTGTCCCCACCTTCTCTGGCTGGGCCATACAAGCCAGCTCTGTACTAAGTCCAGAACTAATAAAACGTGGTTTTCTTTCTTTGACAAACCTTCTAGAAAAGCAAGTGGCAGTGTTTAATGCAAACAAAGCACTGGGGCAAAGTGTGGGATTGTTTGATTTTTTACCTAGGCAGGCAAGAAAATTTGAGTATAATCAGTAAAAGCACCTCTGCTTCATTGTACCTGGGCCAGTTGCTTGTGTCTTGCCTGAGACAAAGCATGTTTCCTGAAGCTAGGCCGAGCTGCAGCTCGATTCCTAGCTCATCTTCTAAGGGTCTTCCTTGATCAAAGTCTTGCCAGCTGCAGCAGATACTCAACACCAGTGTGATCTCTGGCCCCAGTAGCCTTTTCTGAGCTGAGAATTTCAAGCCCTCATGGCAGTGTTGAACCCTATAGTGAGAGATGGGTGTTAACTGTGTGGTGGTACCTGTAAGCTGGCTGTAAAGTCTTTAATGTTTTACTAAGCACCAGTTGTTTTCAAAGCCAGTCAAACTCATCTGGACCCCCATGACCTTGTGTACAGTTTTAGATTTCATGTGTTTTCATGTGCTTGCAGCCATGCAACTGTAACAATACAGGTTTCTCAGCCAGCTGCGGGTGTGAAAGCTTCAACACAAACTCCTTCGGTTGACCCATAGGTAAGCCCTGTAGGTAAGAAGTAGATTTCAGCAAGGTCAAGTGAGACTTGCCACGAGAGGGAGACAGCATGCACAGAGCCCATGTGTTCCCTGAACACATCCACCTGGATGAGACAGCCTAGCCTGGTATTTTGTAATGTGTCTGGACACGTGCAGCTGTTAGTGAAGCAGTGAGAACACAAACTTCGGACCTCAGTTGTGTGGTAGGTGCCTGCAATAGAAAACAGGGACTTATCTTTTGGCTAGTCGTCGTCTTCTGAGCATGTGTCATGACTAAGTGCCACGCAACACACAGCAAATGGAATCTGGATCTGCTAGCTATGGGATAGTGTGTGTCCAGGCCTCTCTAGGTCAGGTCAGGGAGATCCTGGTGTGAGCAGGACTGTGCAGCACCCAAGGAGATGTTTCAGATACTTGCTGGCTGGTGAGGCTGTTCACTGTTCATACTGCAAACAGCTACTGCTAAGGCTGAGCTGCACCCTGTAACCAGCTCTGGCAGGCTGGGCCAGCGGAGTGTTTGCACAGGGCTGTGAAAACACAGCACTGCAAGCACCGGGCCGCTGCGGCACCCAGGACACCCGCCACCACCCCTTGGGACTGCTCCTTTGCTTCCTCAGCACCAGCCGAGAGATTTCATGGGAGAAAAGGCTTGTTCAGTGCGCATGGGATGGCTTCATTTGCCCTCCAGATTGCGTCTGCTTTTCCCATGGCTGCAGCACAACAGCAGAGCTCTGTTTTCCTTTGGGAAGGGAATAAGCTGCTTCATCATTGTGATCTCTGGGCAGTGTCCTGTTGATAAGATCAGTTAACAGCATCAGAGGAAAGCTGTAGATTCAGGTCTGAAGTATAGAGTGAACAGGCCCTATTTGTTTAATTTGAGCTTCTAAGGTTTAAATCCCAGAGGAAATTAAATTAGGTGCCTAGAGCAATGGCAGTCTGTCATGTTTATTTGCTGGAATGTCACCTTTAATATCATGCACATATAACGTGTGTGTGCGTGCTAATGTAATGGGGTATCATACTGTGCAGAAGCAGGCATGCTACAAGAACTGGAAACGTGAAATACCGTGAGTGAGGGACACTGAGATGGGATTGGAGTTATTCTCATCCTTCTCTGTAGGAGCAAAGACTCACTCACCAGCATGACGGTGGTTTGCTGATTGCAGATGGGGATGGCAGCCTGATCTATGAGCACAGGCCTTAGTGCTCTTGTGCTGTTTTGATTGGGCTACTTCTGACAGGAGAAATCTTGTCTAGACGCGAATGCAGGATGACAATACTTCTTGCTTCCAAGCCCTCTTCAGCAGTTGGTGTGCTGCCGGCACATGCCTTCCCCCTGCACCCTCAGGAGAGCTCAAGAGTGCCAGTTTCCTGTGCTGAGGGATGTGTCTGCTTCTATGTTTGGTTACACCTGCGCTTCAGAGTCTTCATTCTTCTCCAGGAAGGAAGGCAGGTCTCCTCAGAAGCATGGGGTGGTAGGGTTTGGTGTGGGTTTTTCCTGACCTAGACGGTTAAGGACAGGCTCTGAGAGACACACTGTGTGAATGTCACTGCAGCAGTTTGTCATTACAGCCTGTGATGCCTGCCCTCCACCAAAATTAACTGTCCATGCAGGGCTTGCGGAACAGCACTATGAGCTGTTCTCAGCCTGCTGCATAGGGCAGGCTGCCATTGCTTTGAGCCCCCACACAGTCCACCGGACAGCTGAGCTGTGGACTGTCCCACTCCACTCATTAGGGATCCCCTTCAGGGATCCATTTCAGCTCGCTACATCAGTGGTATTTGTGGAATTTTTTTCAGATGGATTATCAAAATTCACAAAGAGGGGGCAGATGGGCTCAGCCATCTGAAGGCATTGCACCCCAGTGTCAGTGCTAGCCACATAGGTTTGTCCCTACTCCTATATTTTGTGGCTTAGCTGGAACCTGACCCCCCTTCGCTCTCTCCACCCTTTGCTGTTTACCCCTGCATACCCTGTCTTGTTTTCCTTCAGCCTGAGAGCAGCTGGCTGCCTCGCACACGTGGTTCCTATTTCTCTCCTGCCTCTGGCACCTTGGGAGCGCCCAGGGGTCTTCCTGCTGTGCTTGTCTTCTAGTCTCCCT
>NW_008684062.1:20089-22145 GCF_000695815.1 Acanthisitta chloris | reverse complement strand
TCCTGCTCTCTCACCCATCCCAACCTCTGGCATTTTTGCTCATCCGTGGATGGCTGAATATTCATTTCCTCCTGGCCTGATTGCTGTGAATATCAATTCCTCCTCCTTTTTCCGGCTGTTCTGTAGATTTTGATGTCTGCCAAATTGTTTTCATTCCCTCACCCCACTGCAGACTGCACCTCCACAGAAAGCGATCTGCTCCATGCAGAGCCCCAGCTCCCCACCCAGCTCTTCCTCCTGAGCTGAGCGATCAGGTTGCCCTCCTGCCTCCGACAGGGACAAACAGCTTCCTTCTCGTGCAAACAGCCAGCAAACACTTTCCAGTCCAACAGGCAGAATAGTTACAGGCCCCTGCAAGGAGACTGCAGCAGTGTGCAGAGGTATGGCGTGTTTCAGTGCAATGTTCCTCAGCTTGCCAGTCTGCAGATAGGTGCCAGGTTGCAGAGTCCTGTCCAAAGCAGCAAGCTCTTGGCTCCTGACTGAAGCAGGGTTTTTTTCAGGCTCAAGGTATGATCAGAAATGCCTTGTGAAGGTGCCTGCATCCATGCTAAGCAGCTTGGTCATAAAACCCCAGCCTGGAGCCTGCTGCAGGTTGAAGCTAAGTGAAGAGATGAGTGTAGTGGAGGGGGGAGGTTGTGGTTCCCTCATCCTATGGAAAATCTGTGTACAATGGCAGCAAGGTGGCAAGGTTGAAGGGAGAGGACTGCTGACATCTGGTAGCTCTCGGATCTGGATTTGGTGGGTTTGGATCTCTTCTCTTGCCAAACAGAAAAAGGGAGACCAGAGTCTTCCCTATCTCTTTCTGTCCAATAGTCCTGCTTACGTGTTGTCAGAATGGAGCCCAGAGGCTTTCACTTGCCCACGGCATCCTGGTGGTCACTCACTCCCCGCTGATGTTACTAGCATCAAGCAGCTGGTGGGCATGGGAGGTGCCTTCCTGCAGGGCAGCAGGACAGCTTTGCTGCCCCTCTTCCAGATGTGAGCTGGAGAGCAGTGCTGCTGGATGCTTAGCTCCACCAGTGTTTGGTGCTAGAGTGATCCTTTCTCTGGAGCACAGAGCTTATGGCTGGGAAGAACAGGGAAAGGGAAGGGTGAGAAAGGGGGCATGGATATGGTGGTTGCTTCAGGATGGAAAGTAATGCCAGAGATGAAGGAAAGGGTGGAGGAGGAAGGAAAGGAGGAGCAGGGGGAAAGAAATGAACCTGTAGGCTAAAATGGGAATAATAATCCACTGGATGCTGCTGCAATCTAACTCCCAGGAATGCTGTTCCAAGGCCCTCTCACTGCGTGGGGATGTTTGCCTGGTCCCACACTGCCGTCTCTGCTCCTGTGCCAAACCAGCTGTCCTGCCTGGAGCTCTGGCCTTTGCGGCTGTTGTGAAGAGGGCAGGATGTGTTTGCTTTTGACTGTCACGTGGTTTTTCAGAGAGGGTGGGAGTTCCTCCACTTGAATTCTTGGGACTGGTTCCCCCCCCCAACAGTGTCTTTGGTTGCTGTGACTTGGGGGACTCTATGGAGTTGGGGTTGTGGCCCTCATCCAGACTTACGACGTGATGGCAGCTGTTTTGTTGGGCTCCTTCATGCTCACCAGCCTGGCTTTGAGATGAGCCAAAAGCTTTCCCAGCAGAGGCACACAGGATGGGAATGTACCATCGCAACATGGACGTGCTTGGCATGGGCACCTCTGGGAGCACCTCCCATACCCAGCATCTGCTTCATCTGAACTGTGTGCTACACTGGGGTCAGAGCCCTCCCCGTGCCCGGAGCACCAGCTCTGTATGGGTCTCAGGCTCTTCCTATGCTGCTGTTTCCTGATTAAACTGTGAGCTTAACTTCAATGGATCAGATGAAAGTGACTGTCTCCCACTGTCTCTCCAACAGTTGTTATCTTGACCCCTTTTCCTCCTTCCCACTCTGTCTGTCTAAGGCTGAGCCTCTAATTTTAGACTGAAGAAGATAATTGTGGGTCAAAAAAGACTGCTGTATAATTTCAACATTTTTTTCAGTGGTTGGGGTGGAAGGCAAAGTTAGAAGCTCCTTGCTCTCAAACCTTTGTA
>NW_008684062.1:9633-20072 GCF_000695815.1 Acanthisitta chloris | reverse complement strand
AAGAGTGAGTTGGTGCAGTCTGCTCTCTGCGAAGTCATGCTGTTTCTTGGCAATTAGCTAAAACCAAGAGTGTAAAGGCATAAACTACTGTATTTCCTTTGTAGATCCTATTGACTGAAGAGTTCGTAGAGAGAATGCTGGAAGATTTAGAAGATCTGAATTCTCCAGAGGAAGTAAGGCTGCATCATTCCCCTGTCATCCATGTACTGTCCCAGAGAGCTCAGCCCATCCTGCCGATTGCCTTTGATCCTCCCCTCAGCTGGCAAGATACAGCCCTGCCCCATAGACTTGAGGCCTTGCTAAACCTTCACATCTGCTGTGTACTGAGGGACTGAGAGAAGGGCTTGCAAGAAATACAGGACAGGGATGGGTATTAATGGAGACTCTACATTTCCTTTCCAGCAGCATCTTTCACCACATGGTATCTGAGCACCCTGAATCAAAGCGGTGCAGCCCCTGGGCCAGGTGGCAGGGTTTCCTCCATGCCATGCACAGATACTGTCCTTGCCAGCAGCTCTGAGCACATCACCTTCCCCACTTTCAGAAAGGCTAAAAGTGGTGTTAGCACATTTACTGCTGAACAATCTGTTGTATGGTCCTCCTTTTCTGGGTTTGGGAAGCAGGCAGGGGCTTTTTCACATCTGCTACTTGGCCTTCACCTGCTGCCCCTTCACAGTGTGCAGAGCACCATCACCAGCCTGGAAGCATTATAGCAGCAGCCAGGGGAGCTTTATAAAGCTTTGCTCTATGGTACTAAACTTCCCCCTGCCATGTGATCTCTTCCTGGGGAACATTTAACACCCCGTCTCCCATGCATGCCATATAAATATTCTGCTTGACTTCAAAGAGCAGTGGCAGAAATGACATGTAATATTTTTAATCCCATTTTTTACAGCTCCCTGCAGACTCTAAAGAAACTTTCCTTGGCTTGTAGAGCAGCCCTCCAATCCCTTGCCCTACTCCCCTCCCCCTAGGAAAATCTCAGGGCTCTAATTGTTTAATCCAGAGTTGACTTAATGCCAGCGTGTTCTTCACTGTGTGAGTGAGGGGAGCACGCTGCTGGCTGTGCAGTGACTTTCAGGCCAGCTTTTATCCAGTTAAACCTAATCCAAAGCTCATTTTTTGCTAGTGACATGGAAGCTCAGGAGCACTTTGGTTTGAAGGCCCTTTAGTTAAGGCTTTCGATGGCTCATGTTCTTTTGCTGTCCATTGAGAGGCAATGAGCATGTCAGCTCCTGGCACAGCGACCGGGTGTTCGGTTCCGAGTTATTGTGACTTTGCTAAATTAAAAAGTGAAAAACAAACAGATGCAAAGGATGACTTCTCCAAGAGGACTGCTTGGAACCACTGCTGTTTATAAAAAGGAAAATGCTTGAGATGAAATGTGATCTTTCAGTATCCAGATTCCTCCAAGAATTTGTAAGTTGCAGGATTCTGGGTTGGGCCAACTGAGGCATTCCTCAGCAGCCCTGACTGTTGCTGATGATGTTTGTGTGGTAGAACAAAGCGCTGCAAGGAGAGTCTTTCCTTTGCTGCATGAAGAGACACCTGTGTTAAGTGAAATTAAGTGAAATAATCTGTCTGAGTATCTTTATCATATTTCTCACATGCCCTAGACAGTGAACTCAAAAGAATTCCCTGGGCAGTGCAGGGCCACTAGATTACATGGTACAAGCTACACGCAAGGGTTGAGTTTATGAAAAAAACATAAATTGGACTTGAGCTGCTTATATTTCCTAGAGGATAAAACGTGGGAGTTTATGGTAGTCCCTATCCTGAAGGATCCTCCTGCAGTTTGATCATTTTCCATGTTCCCCCAGATCACGGGTTAGACCCTGAGCCAACAGCCAAGCATACTAAGGTCAATGGATACTAACTGCAGGTTATCCTCATGCACAGCTGTAAATGGAGTAAAGTCAGGAGCAAATCAGTGTTAGAGCAGGCCTTGCTGTGGAGCAGACAGCTGGAGGGGATCTCCTTTAGCAGGAGCCTGTCACTGAGCCTGTGTTAATGTCCTTCAGAAACAGGGTGCTTACAAGAAGAAAGAAAAGTAGTGGGATAAAGACAGCTCATTTGCAGATTGCTGTGCCCTTGTACCAACTCTGTAGTTCATGTAGCCCCTGGGAAGCTTGGGGTGCTGCTGGCCTTGGTCTAAGAACTCTTCTAGGAGAGAACCACTGTATCCATAACCATTCTGAATTAACCACCTCCAGGACAGATTGCCAGTAGTGGTGTGGGATCCCAGTGAGATTCCTCCATGGTAGTCACGTTGTGGTGTTAGGGAATATCACAGTGCAGCACTATGGGTGCAGTCAAGTTTTAAAAACAAAATCATCCTGTAAACTGGCATCCAGAGCTATCCCCAACATGTTTTGGACCCTCAGGCTGGGATTGTGTGACATGCCTATGCAGAACTGTTTGCCATCCAGTTGTGGATGGGGCAGATTTGTAGCCTAAGAGATTCCACCCCTCACCCCCCATGCTCCCCACAGAGCTGTGTTTGAGAGATCCCTGTGCATGCATGGGCACTGGTCGCATGTGGTTGTGAGAAGGGTTGTTGGTAAAGCTCCTTGAAGCTCTGTCCCTGCATGTTGTGTTTGGGATCACAGATGGTGGGGTGACTTCCTAGCCTAAGGCAGGGTGCCCTGGAGTGGCATCAGGATGGGACCGATGCACTTGCCTTGTTTGGGAAACATTGGCTGAGCCAGTGCTGTGGGAACCAGACTGGAGCAAAAAATCTGGATTCTGTATGCTTCAATCAGTGTTTGCAAAACAGCCTGAGCAGCTGGATGCCTGTGTGAGCACGAGGCGTTGTACGGGCGCTCTGCGAAGACTTTGTGCCAGAGGTGGGTAGGACTGGAGCAGAATTGCTGTGCAGGCACACTGGTTCTCCCCAGCCAGGGCAGCACAGTTTGCCCACCTGGCAGAGCTGTGCTGGGTCACCTACGTCCCCCCCTGTACAAGCAAGAGTTTGAAAGCTGCCATAAGTCTGCTTTTAAATCAAATATGTGCTCTGGGGGCCAGGCTGGGGTGAAAGGAAAGGGACATGGATAGGTAGGAGGGAAGACACTTCTGCTGCAGATCTTCAGAGAGGTTGGGAAGGGGAAATGGTGATGGGGGCAGAAACTCTCCAGAATTTGTCTGATGAAATAAACAGCACTTGGGCTGAAAGCTCAGAACTTTACTTTGGCAGCCGAGGCACAGGCCACATTATCTAATGTCCACTGCTGTCCAAAACATACTGATGGGGAAATGTTTTCTTAGTGGCCTCTTGTTTTAAAAAATAATAATGACATGGGGCTGCCTGCCTTTGCAACAATTCTGTTTTTTCCATGCAGGTTGCAGCGATATGCATTAACTGGTTCTCTTTGCTGTCTTACAGTTTAAGCTTCCAAAGGAGTACAGCTGGCCCGAAAAGAAACTGAAAGTTTCCATCTTGCCAGATGCCGTGTTCGACAACCCGCTGCATTAGAGCTGAATTACACTTTTCTAACAACTGGGAGAGCCAAGTTACTGTCCATTACCCAGTGACTCACAGGATAATTAATGCAGTGAAAACTCTGCCTGCAAATAAGAGTTTGCTGCACAACCACTGCAAACAGAAGAGGAGCTACTCAGCACCAGCCCAGACCGAACTGAGCCCTTTCCTTTACTCTTCCCAAGGCTGAACTCTCTGGGAACAGCCTGCGTATGTGTGAGTGCGAGTGAGAAATATTTAACTATGAAAATTAGTAGTAAGAATCCTTTCTCTCCCCTAGCTGCAGAACCCCCCTCTGCCTTAGCCCAGGGTGTAGACGCTCTGCACGCCTGTATTTACACATACATTTCTGCCAGGTGCGAGCCTATAATCCATGGATTAAATGTTCTTTACGTGACTCTGGAGTCCTTTTGTTAGCCAGACTTTTACTGACTGCAGAACTGTTCTTCCATGTGCTATTTTTTTTATTTTCAGAAACGGAATGGTATTTCCCCTGTTTAAAGGAGGCCAAAAGCTCACATGCTTGAAGCTGAACAGATTTAAAGATGAACTTTCTAGTTCAGTCAAGAAAAACAAACCCAGATCCTCCCTGCCCTCAAATTAGGCATGTTGGCGTGTTGGTCTTGGTGCTATTAGCTATGGTATCGCTGCAAACAGAGGCAACTTTATTCTCGTGCATCCTGTCCTTGTGCCTGAACCCCAGGGAAGGTCACGACCTCTGGTTTTGCACAAGCAGGAGGAAGAAAGCTACCGGGGCGGGGGAAATCTCCTGTTTACAGTGTGTTTATCTTTAAAGAGATACTGTCAAGTATTTTTTCCTTGCCATTGTACAGAATTTGAGAAGCTAGAAAGGATCATTTGTTCACAGGGACAACTTCAGCAGCTCTGCAGGATCCAGAGGGCTGCTTGAAAGCATATGAAGTGGAGTTCTCCGCTGCCCTGGCATAGCAGAGAGGAGACTCAGCCTCAATAAAGTCAACTATTCTCCCTGTTCCAGCAGGGTTGTGCCCTAATGCAGCTCCATTTTCCCCTCTAGCCTTGCTCTGGTAGCTCTTGTTGTTGCTGACCTTCCTCCTTTCAGATAGGTTTGAACTGTAAGGCATCAAAATCAGTTTGAAAAGACCCTCTCTCGATCCCCGTGGCTTCCTCCTTGGAGCAAAGCTTGGTGTGCAGAGGAGCTGGTCTCTGCAGTGCCAGGTTGTGTCTCTGCATCAGCTGCTAGCCCTGTGGATACGCTGCAGCAAACCACCGCAGGCTTTACCCCCTGCTGCTGCTGCAGGTTGTTTCTGATGCATATTCCTCAGCCTTCCTCTGCCCACAGGTGACAACTCTTCTCTCCTTGTCAGGGGAGGTGCAGCTTTCCCCTTTCTGCCTACAGGATAACTTGGTGGTTTATGCACAATTGCTGTGTGATTGTAATACAAGTATAACAAAAGCTTTTAACACTTAGCTCTCCTGATCAAACAGCAAAGTCCAGGAGGCCTCACAGTACCCCAGGGTTGGTTTTCTGTTTGTTTTCTGATTTAATTTCTTCTCGGCACAGTCAGCTTTGATGTTTTTTGCATATATTTGAGGCTGGTTAATGTTGGTCAAGAAGCAGAGCTAGGAGCCACAAAGCTTTCCTTGGACTTGCTACAGAATTCCTCTGTGGCCTCAGGCAAGTCACTCAATGTCTCTCTGTGCAGAGAGGGTCATTATTGACTAGAGGGCTGTAGGACCTACCGAAGCATGCCAGGGTTTGCAGGGGAGGGCGTGCTTTGTGTACAAAGTAGTATTTGTATTATTATAATTGTTGTTATGTTATAATTTAAGGCAGGCCAAATGCAGGGTCCAACACTGCTCCGCAGAACCTTCTTTCTGTACAGCTACGAAAGCAATTTACATGTAAATGAGTTTGTCATTTTGTCTGAACTCAGAGGATCATCTTAAAATCCTGCTGTGAAAGAACAAACTTTCAGATATCTGCATGTGCCAGCCAGAGTGATTTCTGTGCTGTGGCAGGCTGCATTCATCCGTGGGATCTCTTGGCCAGTTTTCATTGTCCTGGTTAGCACTAAGCATCCCTTCTGCGCTGTAGATGTATATGCAAGGGACAGCGTGGGTGAAAAAGAGGCATGAAAACGTTAACAGTGCAGCTTCGAAAATGACATGCCCAAGTGTCCCACTGCAAGATAATGAACAAACAGACGATTGTGACAGTGGGGAAAAAGGCAAGGGCAGCAACTAAAATTTTGTCCCAAAGCTATCCACCAACAGTAGCCCATGGATGCTCTTGTAGGAGCTTGCTGGGGGTGCTGCAGCAGAGCTGGCCTGTTGCCATGCTGCTGGCTGCTCTTCCTTGTTTCCAGATGCTAGCTCTCATTAAAAGGAGCTTAAAATCCACATCTTAGTGGAGAAGGGACATTTGGAAGGTCAATTGTTGCTGTTCCTTCAGAGATCAGCACGGGGCAGAGAGAAGTCCATCAGGCCCTCTCTGGGCTCTGACACACATCTGGAAAGCTTGGGACCTCCTGCCCTATGAACTCTTCGAGCCTTTGCGGTGGGGATGCAGTGCTGTATGCAGGGAAAGCACCTCCTCCAGGCTGGCTTGTGCTTCAGTTCTGCCTTTCTCATGCATATGTTTTCCTCACCGTATTTACTCTCACCAGAGCTCTGGGTTGGGTTTTCATTGACTTCCGAGGGAGCACACTGGATGCATTTGAAAATCCACCCAGTATCCTCGTGTGTGTGTGTGTGTGTGTGTGTGTGTGTGTGTGTGTGTATTTTTGTTCCATGTCAAGTATTTATATATAGTTCTGCGTATTTGAGTTACGAACAGGTGGCATGCCAGAAATCTCTATTTCTGAGACACTTTCTCACAGATCTTTGCTGGTAGCCAGATAACAATTGAGGGGAAGGCTTGAAGGGAAGGAAGTGAAATTTTCTTACTTAGTGAAGGGGAAAAACATTAGACTGCTAAAATAGAAATCCGTGTCTTATTGTTAGACCACCTATGAGAGAGGAGCTGGTGAAAGTCAGCCCTAAAGCTCCCAGGTCGTGTCGCTGCCTCTCAGCAAGTTATCTAAGAATGAGAAAGTTGCACATTACTGAGTATTATGAAGAGCTGGACACCCACAGGACCTCTGCTCCCCTGATTCTTGTCAAGTTTGCAACCTTGCCAAAGGCTTACTCATTGGCAAGTAAATGACATGTCAAGTTTGGATATTGTCATCTTGGGGCAAGAGGACATGCCTGTGTGAGAAGGAAATGGAAAAGAAACCTTTGTATTTTAGTGAGCAAGTAGTTTGAAAAGGGGAAATGCATCAGTGTTAATAAATGCCACAGTATTTTTCTAGCCCAAACCTGCTGAGATGGTAGGTCCACTGGTGCTGATTTTTTCTAGATTATGTGGAAGATCTGAAGCAGGATTGGATATGGAACCAAAACCTGTGAGGCTTTTGTGGGCTAAAGACAGTGACCTGGATGGAAACGAAAGCCATTTAGAAGCAGCGAGTACAGGTTTTCTCCCTCCTGGAGAAATCTTGCGATGCAGGTCAATCAGGATATTTCCAAATATGAAGAACCTTATGGCAGACCTGCAATGCCTGAGAAATCTAACAACATGTGTCAGCAATTCTGAAACAGGAGAAGTCCTAAAAGCCAGGACTACTCTCCCTCTCAATTTGTGATTAAAAACAGGACAAGGAATGTATCATTTCAATATTAAAGTATGTGCGTTGAAATCTAAGCAGAGGAGTCAGCCTTGTAGCTGCTGTGACCCACAGGGATATTTTCAGTGGCTTAGATAGGTGGTGCCTGCTGTGTCTAATGTCTTTGAGGATGGTAATGTATTGGTTTTACTGTACGTGGATTCACCAACAGTGATTTGAAATTATATTCTGAAGCTCTTCAAATATTCAGTTGTTCTTGGATGGCTTTTGAAATTACACCATCAGGTCATCAAATGGTCTTGGAAGAAGTGGGGGTTATGTTTTTCATCTGTGACCAGTAGAAATATTTTTTTCTAAAAAGCAACACAGTTGAAAGGGAGCAGCTCAGGCTTGTTCGAGGCAGCGCAGTCCTTGTGCATCTTGGGCACTGCAAGGGGAGCTTAAGTGGGTGCAGAGAAGCTGGAAACCAAAGTAGAAATCATCAGGGCCTCGGCACAACACGAAGTCCCTGCAGGCAAGTCCTCATCTCCATGCCAGGACCCATGGAGATCCTGCACAGGAGCAAGCAGCAGGCCACACACCCCCCACTGTGTGTTCACACTCCAGCCTGTACCTGTTACTGATGGTGGAGACTGCGAACGGCTGCAATAGTGCAACTGAGGTTGAGTCAAAGATGGGGAGGGGCACTGTGGCTGCTTCAGTCTCATTTGCTGTTCTGGGTAGTGTGGAGTGGTAATGGAGCTCCTGCTCCACTCCCCATCATGAGAACCTCCAGGCTGGTCACTGAGTGAGCTTTATTGCTCACCCACTGTCTGTTCCCTTTGTCAAATGTCTCCCCAGCTCCTCACAAAAACCTTTCTCAGATGCTTCACTGGAAAATGTTTGGCTGACTGCATGCTTCACAGGACACTGGGTTAGCTGGCAGGCTGGCATGGGATTGGGGCTGCTCAGCTGTTTATCTGTCCTGATGACTATTCCCTCCTTCTGTGTGAGCATCCAGAGTCCATGTCCTGCTTTTCCAGCTTGTATCTGTCCGGGCAGCATCATGTCAAGTGGGGAGAAAAGCTTCAGGCCAGAGGAAACTCTTAAACCTGTGTGTCAAATTTTCCCCTAGCCCAGGGCATGGCTCTGCTGTATGAGGTCTTCAGCTTCAGCCCCTGTGCCTTCACAGCCAGGTGGGGAGGGGCTGCAGCACCAGAAGAGCTTTTCCACCTCCCAGGGACTTCGTCCTCTATGTGATTGCCCTCAATTTAGAGAATACATTGTGCCTTAATTTTCCCTGTGAGCGAAGCTGCAAGGGCAGACGAATTATCAGGCAACTAAGAACTCCTTTCTGTGCATCTCGCCCTATCGATAAATGCCAGCCTGCACAGCAGCCAGGCTATCCAAGACAGTCTTGAAATCCAAATCCACATTTGCCTATGAGGTTCACTTCCCAAGATTTTAAAGCTGGATTTATGTCTCTGGGACCTAACAGGCTCTGTTTCAACCTAGTATTTTTATAACATTTTTTCAGTTGTGCAGTGTCTGCTCATTCTCTTTTCTTTTAAAAA
Source organism: Acanthisitta chloris (assembly GCF_000695815.1). Classification (NCBI taxonomy): domain Eukaryota; kingdom Metazoa; phylum Chordata; class Aves; order Passeriformes; family Acanthisittidae; genus Acanthisitta; species Acanthisitta chloris. Next base: position 11,391 of record NW_008684062.1, on the reverse strand, counting down.
ACCGAACCCTTGTGTTTGACATGAGTCCAAAATTTCAAATGGAGAATAGACCTGAGGTTGCAAATGTGTTTTAAACCTGGTCCCGCATCGACTTGTCTCTCTCAGGCAATGAACTTGTCGTGTATCGTGCTTCACCACCTCTTCATTTCTACTGTGATTGTGTTTCCCCTAGAATCACTGACAGACCATAAAATCATCATAAGCGGCACATCAGTTCAGAAACATCATTCCTAGTCAGCTGTGAAGGGGCTACCCCTTCCTTTTCCCTTGCTGAAAGACCACAGCATCGTTTACCGTTTGGCTCCTCGAGCCGACAGCAGGAGGGGAACGTCAGCACAGAAAGAGCTGCACGTGGCAGATGAGACTGGCCAGTGCCTGGTTGGTTTTAAACTGTCCTGGCTCTGTGTCTGCCCTCTTTAAAAAGAGGAAGAGATAGGAAAAAAACCCCAAACTCGAAAAGCCAGAGGAAAATTTCCTGCCGATTGTTGTGTTTTGCAAACACTGGTCTTTTCTCTTGCCCTCTCCCTCCACTCCCAGCGAGGGAAAATGGCTCCTTTGTTCCTTTCCCTGGGGCCCAACTGCAGCGAAAGTGCGGCTCCGGAAACCGTCCGTGAGCAGAGAGGGTGGGAGGGACCAAGCTGTCACCGTGTGTGGTAGGACCTACATAAACACGGCATGTGTTGACAATGCTGCAAGCAGGATGGGCACAGAAGGACTCTGTGGTGCTGGTGACAAGGCTCCTGCACCGTTCCTCCGGCGGCAGCAAAATCTGTGGGGGCAGAGCAAAGGGAGGCAGGTGTGAGTAGCCGTGTTGTCCTGGCGGGGACTGATCACAGGCTGTGAGGGCTCTGGGCTTTTGGCTTTCCCTAAGTGGGAGTTTACAGCCCTGTGGAAGCAGGTGGCATCCTACGAGGGCCTTGTACCAATACCCTGGCACCTGTGCTGGGATGCTCCTTGCACCCATCCCACCCTGTAGTCTTGGTGTTCTGAGTTTGGTCACAGTCATGCTCCAAACCCAAGTTTAGTCATTCAGAACCTTTCTCTCATCCAGCCCAGGTTGGACACACCAGCTTCTCCCCTTTTTTAAAGGGATGGAGGTTTTGCCACTCATTGGGGACGCTACTTGTTTTATGTGCTGGACAGTTTCTGCAAACCCTAGAGTAAAGGCAAGGTTCCCTGGAGAGGGGACACGGGTGACCGAGACCACAGCGAACCTTGACTGCTGGGACTGCCCTTGCAGCCCCGAGGTGAACCTTTCTGTAGTTCAGCTGTGTGCCTGTGTGTGTGTGGTCTGTGGGCACGGGGGCCTGGCAGCCAAGGAGTCCCAGGACACTCCTGGTGGGGCTGGAAAGAGCCCAGTTTCTGCGGCAGGTGTATCAGTACCTTGTAGATGGCCTTTCTTCCCTCTCCCCTCCTCCTTTTTTTTTTAATAAAAGACAAAAAACAAATGGAAAGCTAAACTAGCAGAGGTTTTTAAATATTTTATATTAGTTTCTAATGTAAATTCTTACATTGTTACTGCAGTGCTGGGTGTGTTTCGCCTGCACATGACTTTTTGTAATATTTTTGTGAATCACTAAACGTTTTTTTCCTCCCGTGTATTCTAAGTGCATTAAACGTATTTGCAGAATTGTCAGTGTCCTCTGCATCCTGCTCGGCCCTGTGCCTGCTCCGGCAGCCCCTTCTCCTCCTCCTTGGCACCTTCTTTCCCCCAGCCCCAGTGGAGCGAGGTCTGGTGCCCAGACCTCTTGAGTGCAC
>NW_008684062.1:271-9605 GCF_000695815.1 Acanthisitta chloris | reverse complement strand
TTTCCCAAAAAAACTCAGCAAAACAGCTAATCCCAGGCCCTGCCAGGTTAGAGATCTTCCATGAGAAGGCAAAACCCCTTGAGCCAAGGCAGCGTGAGTGCCCTGAGAGCTGGGGTTTTCTGTGCCGTTTGGACAAGCTGGGATGTGGAATGCTCACGCGTGGGTCCAAGGATGCAGCCAGTTGGCCGAGTGATGGCAACCTCGTCCACCGTCATGGGAAGGAGAGAGCTGGGGTGAGTGCTGGGTCAGATCCGTGTCCTGTCCTCTGCCAAGTGTCTCCTGGCTTCAGCGGGATCCGTGGGGGTGTGGATGTGCGCGCAGAGACCAAATCTCTCGGAGAAGAGACACAGCAAACACTGGTGAAAAAATATTACTGAGCTAATGTTGCAATGATTTCCCAGTAACACAGAACGATTTTGCAGTAATCTTTTTACACTCCTCAGTAATAAATTCCTTTAAGGTCAGAGAGAAAGGGTGGAATATCTGGGGGGGAAGGGTGCAGAGGAGGGGTGACAGGGGAAGGAAAGGATGCACGGGGAGCCTAAATCCAGCTTTGAGGAGGTTTTGCACTTGCTCTTTGTGGGTGTTAGCCCACCCTGCATCAAAAGGGGAACAATCTGCAGAAAGGGTTTCTGCCAGGCTTTGTTTGAAGTTTGGGCTGAAAACAATCCTTTCCCTAAAACCACTCCCACAGCTGCATCCAGACACAAACTGTCTTAGCCCCAGTGCAAAGCAGTGGGATCTCCAAGGTCCACCAGTGCAGGGCATCCAGTGCTGGACATGCCAAAGGGAACATCACCGCAGCTTGACTGCGTTTCATTGTGTCACTCGAAGAAAACTTGCTGGTCAGCTTGGTTCCTCAGTGAAGTTACTTACCCAGGCAGTGGTTTGGGAGGGTGAGAGGTCAACCACAGTTGGTCCCTTGGCCTGAGACCCCTGTGCCTCTTGCATTCCCAGTTCTTGAAGCATATGCCAGCACAGAGCCACCCCTTTAGGACATCCCAGCAAGGACTGCAGAGCCAGGACCAGCAAGGGACCCCACTGCTTGCATCGTTCTGAGAACCCTCATTGATGGCTGTTTGGTTAATATAATCAATTAATTAAATAATCCACTTTTGCCATTCCTGTGGTGGCCAGGTGGCACCCCCTTTGCAACAGTGCGTCCCAGCTGATTCCCCTGTTCAGCCCCAAATCTGGAGGGGACCAGGTGTCCTTGGAGATGTGGGGTGTCCCTCTCCCTCCAGCATCCTTCCTCCCAAGCCCCACCACCGGCACGGCCATACCCAGCCCGGGCAGCCTCTCCCGTCTGCCTCCACCCCTGCCAAAAGCACCTTCGGGCAGTGAATTTAATTAAGGTTTCTGAAAAGCAGTGTCTGGGAGCCCCTCCTGGATCTGCGGCTCTGAACTTCATTAGGAGCGGTTTGTTGCTAATAATGCCGGCAGCTTCTCTAATTAATAATGGAAGGGCTGTGAGCAGATGCCAAGCCAGGAGAGGGAAGGGATTTGTTTGTTTATTTCTCTCCTCTCTTGGTGTGTTTTTGTGGAGTGCGGAGGGAGGGCTGCGGCTCATTTCCCATCTGAAAAGTGAATGGCGGTGCCTGGGAACCTCAGTGGGGAAGAGGGTGCACCTGTGAGGCAGGATGGGGAGACAGTGGAATGGGTGGAATGAGGGAGCATCCCCCACAGCAAGGGGCTCCCATTTCCATGGTGCTTCCTGCCCACCCAGGACAGAGCCAATGTGGCCACTGGTTGTGCTGGACTTGGGCACCCAGGGATGGTTCTGATGCCCAAATCCTCTCCCATAGCATCATCCCCACAGCACATCCCTTCCCATGGCATGCCCCCATCCCATGGCCTGTCCCCAAGCCCATGGAAGGGTTCTTCATGTTTTAGCCCCTCTGGACCATAAGAGTATGTCATATAGCACCCAGAAACACAGGCTGATGGGGAACAGGCACACCGGGTCCCTTTGGATTTTTATTTTTCCCTTCCTTTTGCCTCATTTCTCTCCTGGTTGCTCTCTGTCCCAGCTGATGTATGTGGCATAGCCAGCTGCAGCAGCACCGTGGTGTGGAGGAAAGGCTCCCGACACAACCTGCTGTGCATGACCTGACACATTAACACCCTGGGCTCCTGGGGGCCCCATGGCCAAGCCATAACTGGAGAGAGGCCCAAAGCAGCCAGGCTGGGTCAGGTCCTGCTGCCTCCCTCTGGCACAGGACAAGCACCCACAGTCAAGCTTCAGGGATGCTGGGGACCCAGCAAGCATCTTTGCCCTGCTGCTAGTCACAGCCTTACCATCTGGCACAGGAAACCAGGACCTGGTAGGAGTGGGAGAAGACTACAGGGAAGACCCCTGCATGCCCCAGCTCCCAGTCTAGGCACCCATGGTGTGCCCAAAAGCTTCAATTTCTCCAAATAGCTTTTGGAGCAACTGTTCCCACTGTCAGGCAGAGTTTGCACTGGAGAAATAAAAGGCCTTATCTTGCCCTGACACCTCATCTCTCACACTACCTGTAGCAGCACTTAGGCCACAGTGGCTCAGCCAGAGCATTCTCAGTGCAGGCTCTGTCCCCTCGGTCCCCACTGCTCACCTGCTGTGGGAATGTGCTGCCTGTAGGTGTGTCTCTGCTATTGCCACTGCAGCTCTCCTGAAAGGTGTACTTCAGGTTTGGTTTCATTTTTGCAAGGGGAAGAGTACTTTTAATGTTCTTTCCCATCATTCACATTTCCTCAGTCTTTTCACACTCCAGCCAGAAATCATAACCTGCTGGAGGGCAGTGAGCAAAGCTGCCCCATGCTGGAGATGCTCCTGCCACAGAAGGTGGGAAACCTACTACTGAAGGGCTGGACATCAGGGAGCAAAGGAAAAAGCATGGTTAGATATTAAAAAATCTCCAGGAGTGTCCAAGGCCGAGACGACCTGAGAGACCCAGCTTCCTGCCTGAGCTGGGATCATCCCTGTCTGCTTAATGCACAGATCCCATCTCTTGGCTGTTAAAATGCCAGAGCAAGCAGAGGGCTGTGGCACCTCATGCCTCCCACTGGCTTTTAGAAGAGGAATATTATCCCGAGCTTGAAGTAAAAGGGGAAAACTAGAGGCCAAGGGGGCTGAGGAGTGGGGGGCTGGCTGGGCCGTGTGACTGGGGGGGTCCCTGGGGGGGGGCCCAGCCCAGCCCCAGCACAGCCAGCCCAACAATAATGTGAGGCGTTGGGAACGCGCTCGGCAGTGGGAATCCCAGTCCTTGCCTTAAAAGGAGATTTCGGGGAATGCTTTTATTGGAAAATTGTTTTCTGATTATTCAGCTTATTGAGAGTTTCATTGCATTATTTGGAACATGACGCGAGGGGGGCTTTGGCTGCATATGAACAGCAATGGCCAAGGATGTTTCATGGGTTTCCAGGCCAGAAGAACCCATTAAATAATCCCATTTTACCTCCCGTGTTTGCAGACCGGAGAATTTCCCCCCAGTTCCCCTCACACTGAGCCCTATAACTTGTGGTTTTGATTCAAGCAGGCAGTCCAGGACGACATCCTGTTTCGGCCTGATGACTTCAAGAGAGGAAGAATCTGCCACCAACTTCCCTTGGCTGTTTGTCTTGGTGGCAAAAAAAAAAAAAAGCAACCAGGAGAGCAACACCCCATTGCTGACTTATTTCTGATGTGGCTGCATCCTGCTTGTCTTGAGCTTCTTTTGGGTGAAGAGGGATGCCCACTCCACCCTCTGACCACGCTGCTGTGCTCTCTGAGCTGCATGGATCAATCCAGAAAGATAGCAGAATCCCCCCAGCCCACTGTTAGCGAGCAGTTCATGAGTTAATAAACTTCAAACAGATGTGACCAACATGTCAAGACACGAGAAGTATGTGGTATGGATGTTTATAAGTACATCGACAGAAGGCATTCATAAAAGGTTATAAACCGTGGTAATAAGCAACCCATCAACTTGTTTGGACTCTAACACTTGATTAACCATTTATTAAAAGGTGCAGTAATCATTTATAAGCCATAAGTGGAACCGAATGTAAAGTATGACTCCTTTTATGTTAATGGATGCCTCAAGAATTTCCTCTCCCTCTGTGCTGTGTTTTGGGTGGTTAAAGGCTAACCCTGGCTCCCAGGTGCTCCTGCCCCTCCTTAGTGGTGTGCACAAGCTGGATTCGTGCCAGGAACCTCCTGCTCTCCTGGCACCCATGGAGCAGATATGGGTGCCCCCACCCAAGCCTTGGCAGTGCCCCAGGGTTTTGTTCGTGGGGAGCCCTGGCCAGTCTGGGTGACCTCCACCAGCACCCAAGCATCTCCCCAGAGACCGATGGCAGGGAGGAACGGACAGAGGCGTTTGCTGCCAGCAGTGCCCTGGGTAGCACAAGGTGGTAGGCAGCGAGGGAAGTCCGGAAGCTCACCAGGAAGAGGAGGACTATTGGTGGCTGCACAGGGGGGAGGAGCTCAGGCACTTCTCCCAGGGTTTCTTGGCACAACCCGACACTGGCTCTGCCGTCTACAGGTCCCCATGCATCCCCCACATGGGACCCAATCCAGGCCCCGGGCTGCCAACGCACCAGGATGAGACAGCCTCCGACACAAAAGCAGCTTCATCCTTCTGTCAACAGGACCCTCCTTTTTGGCTTGCCATCACACTCCTACCCCCAGACAGGTCATGTTTTCCTTCCTGGTGTCTTAACAAGACCTAAACCCGTAATTGTTCCCATTACACAACCAGGAGTGACAGTTTATTAGCAATGCTTCCTGACCTAAATTGCACCAGTACCCTCTTGCTTTTCTCTTCACTGTAGGCAAACAGACCTTTAGGTTTTTGGAGAAGAAGAAGAGGCCAGCAGCAATGGGTGCATGGGCTGCAGGTCTGGAGCAATTCCCTGCCCCTGCCTGCCTCAATTTCCCATAGCTGCACAGAACTGGGGTTCAGTGGCACTGCTGGGCTTTGGGGCTTTGGGTTTAGGGGTTGCACAGAGTATGGCAGCATTGGATGTTCTGCCCTTCAAAGGAAAGCCCAGTAGCTGTCTGGTGGGGAGCTTTTTAGCATGCATGTGTCACTGGGTCATTTGGCTGCAGCCAAATTTAATTGTGGGGAGTATGCAGGAAGGCTGAGAAGACGAAGGCTGAGAAATTGCTCTGGAGTGGAGACTGTAGTGGTTACACCTTGGTCTGGGCAGGGACCAGAGGGGCCTTCTGGTGAGAGGGCAGCTGAACCGAACTGCAGATGGGAATGGAGGTGATGGGATTGTACCCTGTCCCATGATCAGGGCTGGCATCTTGATGTCCCCAGGCTTGCTGCTGGGTTGGCAGCACTAAGGAGCTCCATCTGTCCCTCAGGGAGATGCCCCACTATGGTGTGGGATACTGTGCAACAGCTTGATGTCTCAGGGAAAAGGCTGGTGCACAGGGAGAACTGGGGCCACTGGGAGCCACTGGCTTGAGGCAAAGGGCTGCTGCTTTCTGCCCTGGCCTTGGGGACAGCAAGGGGTGCACGTGTGTGTCCCTGCACTCAGAAGACAGTGACAGAACAGAGCAAGAGCACCAGGGCAGGGGGGCTTGCACAGCCACCCAGAGGGCTGTAAATCCTGGTGTCACCACTGCAATACAGATCAGGTGGGAAATGACTCAAAAAGTGACTTTTCTACCTGTGGCACAGCCTGGGCTTAGGGCAGCCTGGATGGGCTGTGGAAGCAGCCAGAGGGATTCACTCCCAGGATCACTTTCCCTTGCCCCAATGTGTGGTGGGGTCTCCCACCACACTGGGGTCTGCCAGCATTTGCTAATATCCCTTCCTGATTCTGTTAAGATGAATGAGTTACTTTTAACCCCAGCCAGTACACTTTTCAGAGCACAGTGATGGGGCTGCCCCTGAGCTCTGCTAAGACTTTAGAAATGCTGAGCAAATCCCAGGATGGTGGCTTGCTCCCATGCTCTCACCATCCATCCCCTGTTGAAGGATGTCCACTGGCAGCTTGGCTCTGGCAGCACCTCTCCAATGGGCAGCAGAAGGTAAAATTAGACTAAGCCGCATTTTTTTCCCTTGGCCACCCGGCAAACTTTTACAGCTTTTCTGCCAGGCCCCGTCCCCTGTGTCTCAGGGGAAGGAGCCGACCCAGCAGGGGGAATAGCGGAGGAGCCTGTCTGGCCGCCAGTCTCCACCGTCCTCAGAGGAAAAAGAAAAACCAGAAAATTGTGCTGGATTTTTTTTGTTTGGTTGTTTTGGGGTTTTTATATATATATATATGGAGGGTTTGTGGCTTTGACGCAGTTTCCTGAAAATCCTGCCTCATCCTGCCAGGGACTGAGCGAATGCACATCCCAGCCCTCCGCGGTGGGGGAGAGAAGGAGGAGAAGCCAGGGAGGGAGAGAAGAAAGCCTTTGCCAAACTGGCCTTACCAGAATGTGACACAAGAGCAGGAAATGAGTCACGCCGGCAGGGCAGCTGCTCCCAGGCATTTGCATAGAAGGAACCCCCACCAGGCAGGGAACTGCTCCGGCCTCATCCTGCTCCCCATACTCCAGCCCCGCAGCTGCCCCTCCGGACCCGGTGCCATGCTCACTGGCACCCTGAGGCCACAAGCCCTGGAGCATCACCCCTGCCCCATGGCTGGCTGTGCAACTCTGGATTTGGCCATTCAACTTCCGATTGGGTTGTTCCATCCAGGATTTGCCTCAAACCAAAGCAGAGCTTCCCTCCATCACCCCGCCATGGCCAGCCCTCCATATCCACTTTGGCCCATGTTTTGGTATTGGGGGAAGAAGGGAGAAAGCACAGCATTTTTGTCCCAAGAGGAGCCACAGTTGCACACCCATTGCACAACAGCAAAGTTCTCCTGTGGGGCCAACAAGGGCACACCATCCCTTCATCAGGCACACCATCCCAGCCCTGTCCCCAGCTGCCAGTGTGAGCTGCAGGGGGCTGGGAACCTGCTTTGTGTGCTGTGGGGACCAGGCTGCACTCCCAGCTCCTGGTCCCTTTCTATTAATGGCAGAGGACAGGAGGTTCCCCCTGCAGATGCACCACACATGCACACGTGCATCTTCTCCCAGCAGGCACTAGGTTGTGCGGATGTCAGAGCAGGCAGGTGACAGTGTGGGAGGGACAAGTATGACACCATGGGATGTCTGGGCACAAGTGGAGCATGTTGGTAGTGTGCCCTGGCCCTGGGTCAGTGGGTGACCAGCCATGGGGACCTCTGTGTTGTGTCTCCTCCATGGTGCTGTTTCCTTCCTCCTCCACCCCAATAGGAGTGGTGGGGATGGTCACAAGCAGACAGATTCAGTGCTGCAGACCAGGCTATTGCCACCCTGAAAGTTCTTTAGATCTTTAAACCCAGTCTTAAAAACTTCAGTGAAAGCCTCCAATGCCTTAGTCACATGGAGGAGGGTGGAGGAGCTTTCCCCACTGCACTAAGCTACCTCACCAGGCCAACATGGAAGAGGGATAGAAGGGCAGTGACGGTTTTTCTCTGACTGGTTAATTGAGTTATAAATGACCCAAGGGGCACAGCACTTCGTGTTACCTTCAGAGGGCTCAAGGCTCCTGGGGAAGGTGCAGGGCTGAGTGCCAGAGCCTTCAGGAGTGTTCCCGAGACAGGGTGGTGGCAGGCAGGGATGGTGTCACTTTAACAGCCAACTGCTCTGTAAATCTCTGTGAACACACTCCCTCTCCCATCAGCTCAGTAGAGTCCGAAGCCCTAAATATCAAAGTGAGTTTCTTTACATCTGTGGGTTGGTTAAACATTGCTGGAGTCTTCCTGGGAAAATGGAGACAGGTCCTCAGTGCCAGTTGCCAGGCATAGCCACATTCATTCCCTGCCAACAGCCACCTTGGCTCTGCAGAGCAGCCAAGTGCACCCCTGCTCCTGGGGACATCATCTACATCAGGCAACACCACCTCAGTGCCAGACCCTGGGGACAAGTGCCTGAGCATCCTGGCTCTGCAGGGCATGGGGTGATGCTCTGCTGGCCCTTCATGTGCGGGTACCCACAGCCCAGTCAGTGCTCACTGGGGGCTCAGCAGGTGTGTTAACACTTTACTGGGGAGGCTGAAGGGGGGCAGTGGTCTCTCCAGGGCAGCGCTAAGGGCTGCTGAAGTAAGACTGCTGGCGAAGGGGAATGATGGCTTGCCAGTGGCTGAGAAAACCAAGGCTTCTGGGGGTTGAGGGATGCACACCAGGACTCAGCTACAAACCACCTCTGTGGCCCCTTGGTGTGAGCTGGGACACCCACGTGGGGCTGGATCCTTGTGGAGGGGAGACTAAAGCATGGGCAGGCCTTCCGTGGCTTACTCCTGCTGGTGTCCATCAGCCAACCAGCATTGGCAGGAGGGGGTTTGGGAGCTGTGTGGGCAGGGGCACCCTGTCCACAGTCCCCTCTAGGCAGCTCCTGCCCCTTGTGGAAAGGCTGCAACATCCAGCCTGGCTTTCGGGCTTCCCTTGCCAAGGGAGTTTCTCTGGGCTGGGCAGGGAGAAGGCATGATCCAGATGTGGGTGTGATGACAGCATGGCCAGTGTCAGTCCCAGCACAAAGGGATTCCCAGCTGAGAACAGGGTGTATCTTTCAGCTTGGCTCAGCCCTGTCCCATGCACCTTTGGCTTTTAAATACTGGTAAATACCAACCAGATTCCCCAGTTCACTCACAGCAGAGAGCACAGGTGGCCTGGGAAGCTCCTGCAGGAGAACCATGCCCTGGCCAGGGTGGGGACAGTGGCTGTCACTGAGGACTGCCCGGTACTGCCTGTCTTTATAAAGAAGTGAGAGTCATGAATAGTTTTGTGCTGACTTTTTGAGGAAGGGTTTGCCTCCGCATGGGCTCGGCCGGTCAACAGCAGTTCTGACACATCCCATGCTGCCCTGCCCAGCTCCTGCCAGCCCTGACTGCCGGAGAGCTTGTAAAACCCCAGAGGAGAGGTACAGCCTGCAGGCTTTGAGGCCTGGCACAGGAATTACACAGCAAACCGCTCCCTTTGCAGGAATCAGCACTCAAGCCCCAGGAGCTGTGGGATGGGTGTGCGGGGACAGAGGGTGATATGGGGTGAGCCTCAGTCTTGGAGTGGTACCCATCACCATCTCCTTACCAGAGTGTCTCTTGGCAGCACCTGCCTGTGCACAGTGGGTTCATGTAAAAGACGGCGTGGAAAGACGTGGGTAAGCCCCCACTGGGAGTCCTGTGGGATGCTCATCCCTCTAGCAGGCTACCCTGGGTGGTCCCAGGCACTGGAGGATAGGGTGCTATAGCAGACTCTACTGTACTGAGTGCTGTCTGCAGACGTCTTGGTTCGTGGCTTTGAGGCTACAGCTGGGAATTTCTGCTAATTCCCTCCCAGAGGCAAATTG
>NW_008684062.1:0-260 GCF_000695815.1 Acanthisitta chloris | reverse complement strand
GGGGGGCCAGATTGGGGCCAGCCCCGGAAGCCACTGACTGAGCCTTTGTCACTCCACCCTAAACCTGGCTGTGGACCCTGCGCATTTTTTGGTGTAAACACCGTTTCGAGTTATTTGTGACTAACTCGCAAGAGGGAAATGGATTTACACCAGCAATGTGCTTTATTCCCAGTGGCCTGGCACATACGGCAGGGGTTAGATAGAGCGTCCCACAAAAGAGCTGTGGAAACATTTGGTGGGAGAGCTGTTAACTGAGACAC
>NW_008684061.1:24870-26120 GCF_000695815.1 Acanthisitta chloris | reverse complement strand
GCTGCTCCCTCCCCCAGCCCCTGGAGCAGATTGGGGCATTACAGGCCACACTCTCAGCACAAAAGAAGCGGGCTCTGCAGAAGCAGCAAAGTGCTCTAAGCTCATTTCAGCAGTGTTTCAAGTACTTTGGCAGAGTAACACTCCGCAACACATAATACAGACATGACTTCATTGTCAGGCATTCGCAACTGAAACTTGTGACAATATCTCGACTGCTTAACGTATTCCAACAAATCAGTCCATCACTCAAGTAGTCTTCAAGAATTAAACCCTTTTTCATGATGTTTACCATGGAAGAATGCTGCTTGCTGGGGTTGGCAGTGCAAAACAAAGGATTCCACAAACACTTCACACACACACTGCCACCAAGATTGCACCAAAGAAACCATCTCCTCTATGATATAAATATATTTGAGACTACCTAGTCACACCTCTGAATATGCATCTGTCCTAACTTTGGTCCATATTAACAATTTTCTTTCCCTCTATCCTCAGCCCAAATGAGTCACAGTAAAACTGGACAATGGGACGAAAGCACATTCTAAGTCAGTTTTGATTTACTTGTGGGCTGCTGTTCAACAAGGTTTATGGTCCACACTGAGCTCAATCATCCCATGTAATCTCCAGAAAACTGCAACTGCTAGTATTTTACATGGGATCAGACATTTATCCAAGGAAATCTTGTGCAACTGAATCCCTAAGAAGCCATGCCTCCTGGGCACCTGTGAATGTGATTTGGTTAGCATGGGAGCCAATGAAGCTACAGCAGTGCTAAGAACATTACTTAGAGCTCCACCAGACTAAACTCTAGTCCCAGGAAATATACAAAGGTTTGCTCAGTTGTCTCAAGTTTCAGGCGGGTGAAGGGCTCGATGGAAACAAGGCACTAATGGGAATTTTAACACCTGCTCCTTCTCTAAAACTGCATCCACTCAAACAGGAGTGGCATCAGAGCAGCCAGAGTTAACCAGAGTGAGGAACTGGATAACCATCACAAACCCAAGGTTAGACCAACTGGTTCATTTGCTTTTGGTACCAGAGGATGGTTTTCTTCCACCTCAAGTAAAACTGGCTTATCTGTTAGCCTGCTGGGACAGAGCAAGAGTGCAATGGCAGTAAAAACTTCCAACGCATTCAGTTCGCCATAGGAGGATCCACAGAATTTTGAATTTCTTATTGGGAATGAAGAAGAAATTTTGCAGTGCATACTTAAGGAATAAAGGTGTTGTGGATCGGTGGGAGAAATGCAC
>NW_008684061.1:2950-24365 GCF_000695815.1 Acanthisitta chloris | reverse complement strand
CTTTGACTCTCCCAGAGTCCTTTGCTCTGCAGGCTGAACCATACTTATGTGGCCCTTAGCCCTAAGCCATTCCTCCACATAAAGGTGCAGTCAGTTTGCCACAGGTGCCTCACAACCTAGCTATTCTTCCACGCACTGCTCCCATATATAGGATGCAATACTAAATTTTCATCTGCTTACGAACATTTACATTTATGTTATCAAGTTTAAACATTTGACTTGGGTTTTAACAAACAAAATAATTTCTTGCAATCAAATGTATGCCATGCTCTAGATATTTCTATGCTTTGCCATGCACAAGCAACAAAACCAGAACTTACTTGGGTTCTCCTGGTGGCTCATTATTTTCTAGTCCATTTCATGAGCTGTTAAATTCAGGGTAATACAGCAAAGTTTCTTAAGCAAACACATCTAAAATTGTTTAGGTTATACTTGAAAATAGTCACAATACATTTGGTGTAATTCTCCCAGATGCACAGCTACCGTCCCTTCCCTGCCTTGCCACAACGCCTGCCACAGACCGGGGAACCTTCCCATTCCCAAAAGCAGCACATGCCCATGCTTACCACGCAGCTATGTCTGCACAAGCACATCGGCTTCCTCAGATCTGTGGCTCCAGAGAAGTTGCACTAGATGGCAGCTTTCCCCTGCACAAGTCCTTATCTTCATATGCCACAGCATTTGCACAATGCTCCCCCTGCGCCTCCCCAGAGGAGGAGAGCAGTGGGTTGCTGCTTCAACAAGGTTTTGAAGACAGGCACTGCAAAAGTCAGATGTTTCTAACTATTACAGAGCAGAAACCTTTTAGCTACCATGTTCCAATTTTCTTTTATTTCTTTACAAAGTCAAGGGTGTCAAAAGTCTCCATTTTACACACACTGAAAAATAACAGTCCAAAATAACAAATACATCAGTTGTGGCAAAGGTAGCAAAGCCTTCGATGTTGTCTAGCAAAGAATTTTTTAATTTCCATGCTGTGCTCATGCTGTCCAGCTACACTTCTCAAATACTTTGACAATAGCTGTTAAATTATAGCTTCTGAGGAAAAAAAATAATTCCAATTTACCACACTTCGGCATAACTGAATCCTCTTTTGTGCCAATTCATACTCTGTCCAAATCTTCTACAATTTTTCCAAGGAACACAGAACAGTGAGAAAAACTTCTGTAACCACTTTTATGGCTTGTGAGTGTAACTCCCTAAAATGACTGTTCTTATTTGCGTGCCTATGTTATAAGGAGGAGACAACATTTTACCAGGAATTTTTTTTCACAACTCAAGCAGTTCAAACATTAATGCTGTTCAGATCTTTTGAACATAGAGATTTTCAGATAACACCTGCCATGTTAATGTCCTAGTTTCCTTCAAAAGGTAGCAGCAGCAATTTGTCTCATCCAAGTGTTAAACCTTTTTTTGTTGTTTTGTTTTGCTGGGGTCTTTTGGTGTTTTTTTTTTAAGAAAGGAGGAAGGACCAAGAATACATTCATTATACCTCAGTATTGACAAAGCTCTACATGGAAATTCCCTCCTGCTCCTAATTTCCCTTTTGTCCTATTTCCTCCCTTGGTTTGGTTTTTTGTTTGGTTTTTTTTAACTCATCTTCAATGCATTTACTGATATAATTATATACTGATATACTGATATACATTCCTTCCTAATGGTCACTTCTATTCCAATTCTTCTACCCACTGCATTTTTACCTCTTGTTTTAGAAGTAGAAGGGTAATTTTGGCTATCCAAAGAGATACACTTCTCACAGCATTACAGATACCCAAGAAATTCTGATTATCCGATTACTTTTAATAACCAGCTGTATTTACTAATTAGCATCTTCCTTGAAGATGGAGTTGAAAGCTCTTCTTGCAACAGTGATAGCAAAGGGGGAGAAGCGAATCAAAGTAAACTGATAAACACTGAGAAACAGATAATGCAAATTCCAGTGTGAGCTGCTAAAAACTTGGGTTTCAGCCTTGCTTTTGGGAAATACTCCCATCTGCATATAACACTAGATTTTTTTTAGAAAACTGAGAAAACAAAACTTTTGCAAAACAAACAAAAACAAAGTGTGCATGACTTCAAGAGATAAACAAGGCAATGATAAATAGTACTATTTTAGAAAAAAAATACATACCTAGGTTTTTTTCAATGCATTCACCCTGTCAGCCAAACTTCTCATTTTCATTTCAATGTAAGTACCAAGACTTTGTTCAAAATTTTCCAGTTTGCTTAGATGCTTCCTTCTCTATGAATTAGTTATTTTTAGAGCAGTGTTTAGTAAAGTTGGGGAAGGTTAGATCAAGAGCCACAACAGTCAGCCAGGGCTACTAACACACGAACCACAATTTAGATTTTTGAAAAGTAGAGATAAACAGACACAGAGCTGCCCTTCCTCAAAACACTAACACCATGCCTAAACAGATACACAAACCAATCAGAAAAATGTTATTATCTTTAATAGCTTCTTAAAGGTTAATGGTTAATTTCCTTCCTCTCATTTCTTCAATTACTTCCTATTTGGCTAGAAAAGCTTCAGACAACATGGAATTTTTTCTTCACCAGATGAATAAAATTCCTACACATTAGTTCAGGGTAATCAAGTCCAGGGCTTCATCAAACTTCTCACTCTCATCACTGACACACCTCAAAGCAGAAAAACTCTCACTGTATGTACAACCATCCCGAATTTCCTACAAGGAATATTTTTAAGACAAAATAAGGAATATTCTTGACCCCCCCAAAAAAGTCCAAACTCCACATTGGGCTATATTCCTCAAGGAGCAACTGAAATTTAAACACTCTTGCTCTCATTCCACTGAGATGCTTTTACAAACTCCACGCTAGGTAATGAAGCACAGCCTTTAAACATTGTTAGCCTTTCAGACTCACTTATGTGATTTTTTTTTAAACAGGAATACCAAATTTAAAAAAATTCAAATACATAGAAGGATTTAAATACTCTTGTATTTGCAGGTGTGCATCCAAAGTCTTATGATGGTAGGTTGTTTTTTTAAGTACCCCTCAAAGCCATCACCACACATCATCCTTCTAAAACAAATCATTGCCTACCATAGTGTTTTTCACAGGGTGGAAATATTTTCTTACATAGAAGAATATGCACAACTTTTCTTTTAAAATAGTTTACTTGCATTCAACACAAAATAATTATTAAAATTTTAGAAAACATTTTAGTAAAAAATCATCAGACTACATGGAAGAAATGCTTCTAAGATCTCCTTACATTCCAAATATATTTTTCTTAGATCCAAACATGTATTCTGTTGCTTGCTAATTTAGTTTACATAGAAGTGCACATGCATTGTATCTTCAGTGGATGGAGAATCTGTGCAATGACAGATTAGTTTATGTGTGCTCTAGGAAGAGTTAACTGAGTAGCAAAGCTGGTTATGACTAGTTTTAATCTGCAGGAAAAACAAAGAGCTGTGTGCAAGTTCAGGTTTGGATGGTGTCAAAGGGATTTACACAACGGCAGATCTTCCTTTCATATCTGTAAAGGTTGCACAACATTTTTCCAAAGTCATGCAAACATAACATCTTTTCATAGAATCACTTTATGCCAGTGCTGTTTATCACAATTAAAACCATTCACAGCATTTTTAAGCCTATCAGTAACTACTGTTAAGTACTGTGCTTCTCAGATAATGCTTGGAACCTCCCCTGGAAGGAAACATAGGCACCATTTCTATCAAGCAGGAGTTAAGGAAATATTCATTTTTATCCAGTTCTAAAATTCCACAGCTGCTATGATTCTGTGATGCTTAGAAATTTTCAACCCAACACACAGAGAGCTGTTTTTCCCTCTAAGTGAGAAAAAAAAAAAAGGCAAATATTACATCCTTGCACACAAAGCACATTTTTAAACACAAAGTGCAAAACTCCATGTTCAAACTGAACACCTACATCCAAACCAGAAGCTGCATCAAGTGTGGCAGCAAGCCAGCACATACACCAAGGGGAGCTCGGGTCCAAACTGGGCTGCAAAACATGCACTAACACACATTGACAGCAGCTCCCTGCACCAGGGCAAGACAAGGCTTCCCACATCAGTTTAACCCTTCTGTATTCCAAACAGCTCAAGTGCACTATGATGAAACTGGAAGACACTGTCAGAAACGCTTGCAGTGCAGAAGTATCCTCTTTGCATTTCCACATGCAAGGACACATTTCAGCTCTTGAACTTTTAGTTCAGTTCCTTCTGCCTCTGCAAGAGATTTACATTCCCACTTCTGAGATCTTGTTTCTCTTCAAACAGATTCTGATCTGGTCTTATTTGTCCCAAGCTGGTGTCCGGCACCAAGATACAAGCCAGCACCTTTTTTTAAAAAAAATTAAGAGGAATTATTTTTTTAAAAGTACATAATTTGCAGGCAACCCTTTACATGTTTTCCCAGTCACTAACTCCAAAGTCTTTTCCACCCAAAATAATCTTACAATATACTTACAATACACACAAGATCCAGAAAAGTTGAGGTGCATTTTAACTCAAATCTTCTATCTACTAAATAAGACAAAACACTTTAAGCTTAGTGTTTGGAATCTGTACCTTAGAAGTTATGTTTATAATGAAGAAGAGTGATATGAAGCTATCTGTCTTTGAGTACTGTGGCAATACTGTACAGCATGAACACTCCATTAGACCTCATATCAACCTCACCCTCACCTGCATGGCTTTCGTTCCATCCTAGCTTGTTTCCTTCTCAGGCATAGCACCCCAAAAAGTGCCTGTGATGTGCAAAACATACATAAATGGAATAGAGAATCTGCTGGCTGCAGCCTGCCCAGGCTGGTCAGGACAAGCTTTGTACACAAAAGTATTTCAGAACTGTGTGCTAAAAAAAAGAAAAGCCTGCTTTCTTTTTAAAAATCAGATTCACAGCATATCTCTAACTCCAAACACAGGGAAGACTGGACTATCAAAATAATCATGGTGAGGCACTTTACTATAAATTCAGACTATGTTGAAGAGCAGCGCATTTAATAATAGTATTTGTTAACAGCATAGACTTGCCTAAATGATCTAACTGCAAAACAGATTTGGATACTGTGCTGGTATGTGGAAGAGTGTGCCCTCAGGTGATTCATTTAAATGTTCAAGAACCTCAAATTATGGAACACTGGCAAATTCTAAACAAGTTTTTTTTTTTGGAGAACATTATACTTCTTACACCATCTCAACTTTCTGAATGCCAAATACCATTTTTCCCACCCACAAACATTTTCCTCAGCAGCCTGTTGCCATGGCAATCCTAGCAACAGTAGGACAAGTCTCTTTAAAAACATCTTACAACAACTGTATCTGCCAACTTACCACCACCTCTTGTCAATGTAATTACAAGTTGCAAGGAAACTTTTCCCTTAGAGCTTGCTCCAAACAGTGATTGCTGACTTTATTTCTTATAAGAACACATTGCTACATTCCCACACAAATAAATCACCATAATATGCCTATCCTGCTAGGTAAATGTACTTCTACAATCCATATTTGAGTCCAGTGAGTTTTTAATAGAGCTAAATAAATAGAGGATAGTTACAAAAAGTCTCAAGGACAAGCCTATGGAAATTCACAGATACTAAAACAAGCAACATTGCATTGCCAATCACTGCAAAATCTGCTTAGAGTCCTGATGTCCTGCAGCCTTCACTTTCAACTAAGCTTTCTGGTATCTTCTCCTCTGCTTACAAGCTGCTACCCCTTCCTTCTTTTAAAAATCTTGCATTAAGATACATAAGTGCACTCTGTCTCTGGAAATCAAATGAGGAAGAGCAAATAATCCAACCAGTAACACTACTAAGGAACAGTTTTCGATAGATTAACGTCCTAATTCCCAACACCACAGCATGCACGCGCACACACACACACACACACACACACACACACACATATTTCTCCTTTCCATTGAGTACCAGTACTACCTGATGAAGGAAAGACAGAAATTGAAATGTGTATTTTAGATACTCACTTCCTCCTCCATCATCTCCTATACCCCCACACCAGCAACTGAGTTAATCAGATCACTCATACCAAGTGTCTTGTGACATCTCACTGTCTTACTTTGGGCCAAATATATGGTTTCCAGTAAAATTCTGAATCCTTGAGCTGTCAGCTACTTAGTCAGCTGCACAGCACTTGATCAGAACTGTTTACCCACTGTGGAACTGAAAGTTTTATCTTCCAGTGTTGGTTTTGTGTGCCTGTTCCCTTTTCCACGTCTTTAGTGTTTCCTGGAGATGTGCATTTTTCAGCAAACCGTGCCTTGACCATCTCTTCTTCAATATCTGTTTTTTCA
Source organism: Acanthisitta chloris (assembly GCF_000695815.1). NCBI lineage: Eukaryota > Metazoa > Chordata > Aves > Passeriformes > Acanthisittidae > Acanthisitta > Acanthisitta chloris. Next base: position 18,060 of record NW_008684061.1, on the reverse strand, counting down.
TATTCTGCCTGAGTATCAATGGTACCATCTTCATACTTGGCTTTGTGATGTATTTTTATTTCTTTTTCAAAAACTAGGCTGCTCACGAACTTCATCCCCTCTAAAATAAAAATACAATGACGTCGTGCACTGGACACTCTGAATACTTTTAGCTGAAATCAGTCATCTTTCTTCTAAGAAAAAGAGGACATGTTTAAGACCAAAACCCAAAGAGCTGCACAGGTAAAGCTTATGTTCAACATACGTATTCTGAAACAATGCTGTTATCTGTACAACTACAGCTGTACGTGATCTAATCACTGTCACTGCCAGACTGGACTTCAATACCAATAGTTATCCCTCAGAGTTCAGCTTTGAAGAATTCAGTATCACTTATAAGCAGCAGAAGTCCAAAGTCACATCAATTCCCAATAGAAGCTGGCAACCAAATAATCCACTACTTTTAAAGGATAGTAAGCCAACTATTTAACAACTTTTATACAAGATAGTATGTAAAAAAATAATTATTACATTAATAACCTTTCAATAAATGGTCCAGAAGATAACATAGAACATAGCAACAAATTAATTATTATACCTTATGGAAAACTACTTTATTTAAACTACTCAGAAACTGGGAAATGCCAGAATTGGCAGCTACCAGTTTCATCAGTAATATCAACAAAAAATAGCTTTGAAAGACTGGGGAGTACACTCAGGACCTTTGTGAGATGTCTGAGAGAAAGTTATATTTTATTAACCCCCAAAGAATTGAACACAGAGATTTCCTCTGTCTTAAGAAATCACATTTAGCTATGCCAATAGGATCACAGGGATGGAACCATGCACAAGGGGTCTTGGGACCTCTTCTGAGTGACAGCTAAGGCTAGCAGGACAGATGCTTCTTGCCTCCTCCTCCAGCAACATCTGGTCCCAAGCCACTGTCTGGTGAAGCGCGAGCAGTCCCTGTGACAATCCGCAATTGGCATGCTATTGACTGTAACTGGTGTCCCAGAAAAGGAGACTGCCACTAGTAAAACTCAACCAAGAGTCACTAGTGCCACTTGGAAGAGCACAAAACTTTAAGCAGTTCTGTCATCAGCTCCTGAGCCTTTCATGTTCACTGCTGGCCAGGAATGACAGGGTTCCTACTCCCACCTGCTATTCTCTCTCCTGACCAAAAGTTTGCACAGTACCCAGACACACAACATTCAGGCAGCTCACAGATATAAGTGAATTTACCACAGGTTCTGTGACCAAGAGGTGTTCTTTTCCTTTGAAGGGAAAGAAAGAGAAGTACTTCGTTTCCTCAGTGCCAGAAAGAACACGAGTCATTCAGAAATAGGCCGGAGACTCTGGAGATGTCAAAAATGTACTCTAAAAATCACTTCACAGGCACAACCTGAACCATTTTTGACAAAACCATTTTAGTTTCTAGAGTGTGGTCATTGCAACTGATCAGATAGCCCTTTCCAGTATGCCCTGCCTTCAGAGTTAAACAGAAGAATCCTCCCAGGAACACGGTGCTGGTATTTGGCAGCACCTGTTACATATCCCACCATCTAAATGCATTAAAATCTATTGCTCATCGGGTCACACATGTTTAAGTCCTGATAGCTGGTATCTGCAGTGCTCACAGTCTGTCCTTCTCATAAACACTTGTTCATTGCAAGTTTGGTGGAATTTTGGCTATGTTTGGTCTATTCAGAATGCAAGATTTTCCACAGTCAATGTACAAGACCTGACACTGCACAATAACATAAAATATAGAGATCAGCAGAGGCTACCTAAACCTCCTACAGAAATGTGCACTGACAACTACTAGAATATAAGCGTGCAGAAGAGATCAGAATCTGCTGTACTAAGCCCAGATATCTTTCAGAGGAAGGAACTGATTTAGAGAAATCTCTTATGTTGGCACCTAAAAGTTTAGTAACAAAACTTTCAGTAACAAAGCCAATCTCTGCTGGCAATTCATTTTCTCTAAAGGCTACAATTAAGCAGCAATATAGGAGACTTCTTTTTCATGGCCAGATATATAATGTTATGTTCCCATGCCAAACAGCCTATATAGAAATAACCATTTTAAATAGTAGCTACTAGCCTCTGTATCAGTTTCCTAATGCTGATTAGCAACTCTTTCAGGTCATTTCCATCAGTGCTAACATGTCACATGAAGGCTGTAATTTTCATCACTCAGAAGTTTTGAAATTAAATTACATCACTTAACAACATTATCTAGTGCTTGTTGAATCTCTCTGTCAAGAGATACAAACAGCATTTTGCAAGTATGTCATGTTTTGCCAGTCTTTTCATCATCATTTTTCAAAATTACAGGTCACTTGAATTTGTGTCCCACAAGTATATTCGTTGTTTTAAAATGCATTCATGTAGCAGGTTTCAAAAAAAAAGGATTGCACTTATTATTATCATTCTGCATGTACTGATATAAAATTAAAAACTTTGAAAGAACAGCTCCTGCCTCTTCAGTGTTGATCACTTGCTGCACCATAAAGCTGTACCAACATCTATCTTCAGAAAAACAGCCACCATAAGTTTGGAAATTAAGGAAAGAAAGATCATGAATACTACTGGAAACATATAAGCATGCTTGAAATTAGTATCTGTAGTACATTACAAATCTTATTTTCACGCTTTCTTATAATTATCCCAACAGCATTATGAAAAAAGTAATGCATTTGATATCTCTCATAACAATATATGCTAATGCTTCAAAATCATAACTCCTTACTCCAAAAACAATAGATCAAAGATAATGTTGTGACTACAAAAACACTAACACTTTACACAGCAGAATCCCATGGCTTTTCTGTTAATGTGTTTCTACAGCATTTTATTGTCACTGACAGCTTAGTACACCCAACAAAGGAACAGTCACACCAGTCACACCACAAACATGCTGGGAGTGCATTTTCTTCCCTTTCCAACAAGAATGTAGAAGGTCATTTGCTCGCACACACATGTAGTTCAGACACATCTTTTAATTTTGCCTTACTTTAAGCTTTATTTTGCCTTACAATAAGCCAAACCACCAGTAGCTCACACAGAAAACCAAAAGCTGCTGCCAGTCTTTGTACACTTGTCATAGAGCTTTTCTTCTCAAGAGTGCCTTGTCCAGCCCATTTAACATTATAGATTTTTATAAGATCTTTAGCAAGAAGGACCAAAGAACCACTTCTCTGAAAAAAAACCCAAACATTGCTCTCATGTTAAAGAAAAACCCATCATATATACTAGACAAAGGAAGAGAATTCAATGTTCTCTATATTACCTTCTTGTAGTATTTTCTGAGTGTTAAAAAAACCCCTGTGGTGGCATATTTATACTGAAGTGTGAAATGTGGCAAGACTTGCTCACACAAAGTAAACATTTTCTTTAGGAAAGCTAACAGTTCTTAAAGAGATCTTAAGTGATTAAAACCCACAACATAATAGACGATCAAGAAAATACCTAAGAAAATGATTGCATAGAATCAAGGGGTTTACATCCAAGTGAAAAACTCTATATATACACAACCTACTTACCTTACTCAAATCAGGTTTGCCAAAAACTGCATTAGCCAGAGGACAAGCTTCAGGCAGCACACAACTTATTTTCAAGAGGTCGTTACATCTACTGACATTTGAAGTGTGGAAAGAGCATACAAGTTATTAACTGTCATTTTAAATAGATGCTTGATGGCTTATAACAGCCAAAAATTAAATCAAAACAGTCGCACTGCTGTTGAGACAAGTAATGCCCCACCTTAAGCTTTCAGTCTTCATGATTTTAGGTGCATTTTCAAGCCTGCTCTCATTTTCTTCCAAGAATTAATGAAACGGATCAGAGCAGGTAATATACCTCAGAGAAACAGTTTGCAATGAACATTTTTAACAGTTTAATTACCAGCTAGCAGTATGCAGATCTTACTTATCAATCCTTCCTCACAAATTTTAGCATGTATTTGGTATCCATTTGCTTTCTCTGCTTAGTAAAAGGAGACAACAGCTCTGCCATACCCCTTGTTCTCTTCACATGAAAGACTTAGTTTCTGGTTTGGCTGAGAGAAGCAGAGTGTTTCCAGTTACAACTTGGTATCTGAACCACTCTAAAACTAGATCAATTCCAGTAACACGGGTTTTGGTGGACAACATTCTACTCATAATACAAAGGAAAGGATCCAGAGCTCAAAGCTGGAAAGAAAACACTAGTGCAGCCATTTTGTTAACCTTAGAAGCACACTTCTAACTTCTGCACATTACAGTATTGAATAAAACACTGTGACTGAGTCTCAGAATGCCAGGGTAAGAACCTGTGACTATTACATCTAAAGATCCCTTTATTAGAAAAAGCTGTCCCATAAACACAAAGAGTAAAGGTTGACCCACTCCCCCAAATTCCTACTGGGGACATGACAAGCAGCATTACCTCCTCCAGCTGACTCAAACATCATCAACACAGATATTGACCAATATGCACACACCAATTAAACAGGAGACCAAACAGAAAAGGCAAGCTTTGGTACCCCTTCTCAACTTTCCCCTCTCTCTGCTGCACCCTCACATTAAAGAAAACTATTCATTATTTGGGGGGTTTTACAACTTTCTCACTCCCCTCATCCAATATCCCTCCTGCTGTCTGCACAAAACTTGAAAGGACCTAGACCCTCTGAACCATCTCTATGTCAAATCTCACTGAAACTGCTCCAGATACTCAGCTGTTAGGGTAAGAGATCTACTCCCAGCAGGGCTCCAGCTGCCTCATACAGTATTCTTCAATCAACAGCAATAATTTTAGCCCTTCATTTTTTTATTTTCAGGACTACTAAATATTCAAGAAAACACAGCCACAAATTTATTTGTCCAAGAGATTCCCTTTCATCATGCATTCTTTGAATGAACAATTCTGACATTTCAGAAAAGAATAACTGATTTCACTCTGAAAGGGAACAATAATACTTGCAATTCTGAAATCTACACTAAATGTTGTTATTCTCACTAACACAGAAACTTCCTGGGGGTGTTATAAGATTAAACACCTCAGTTAAAATCAAATAGTTTTCTGAATTCACCTGTGCCCAAAATGTTGCAGCACCTTCAGCATGGCAGTCTACAACATGGAAGTGTTCAAGGCCAGGCTGGATGGAGGTTTGAGCAACCTGGTCTGCTGGAAGGTGTCCTTGCCCATGGTAGCAGGGTTGTAACTAGATAATCTATAAGGGCCCTTCCAACCCAAACCTTTCTGTGATTCTATGAACATTTTCAACTTAAAGGAAAGAAAAAAATAATCATTCTCAAGCATAACATTGTGTATTTGTTTGTTTTAAAAAACACCTACTTCACCTTTGTCATACTCTGTCTCTATCCAGGACAACAGATTCTGAAATATCACAAGATATCCACAGCTAACAGAAACATTAAGGTCTCCTTCCCCAGGCCCGTGGCAAGGGGAGGTACATGCTCCTGCCTTGCACGGCTTGTCACAGCTCTAAACACACCACAAGTTCACAGCTTAGGGGGCTCTTTCTCTCCCATCACCTCACCCTGCATTTCTCCCCAGCCCTTCTCTCTGCCCTTGGAATGTGCTCATCCGGTTCCCCTTGTGAAACATGTCTGTGCTCATCTTTGTTTCACACACAGTGTATTTGCAATCTGCTGTTTTACTCAATATGAGAATGAACACTGATGAAGCTGTTAGCAAGGTATGAGTGCCAGTGTGCAGCAGGGGGCTCTGCCCAGAATGGGTAAATCAACTCCAGCAACACCCTGTTTGCAACTATCAGTGGTGAATAGGGAAAGGGGAGTCATGCTGCTTCTGGTGTCAAATAATGCTGAAACCAGACTGGCTCATCAACCCCAAAGTTAAACATCCTGACAGGGAGGTGAAGGTGTGGCAGACCTGGGGAGTGCCTTGAGCAAACAAGTGATACTACTGATAACTTACCTAAAGCTGCTGAGCTGACACAGCTGGCCTGGAGACATCTGACTGACAGTCAATCCCTTTATACCATAAAAGCCCAGTCCAGCTCTTTAACAGCAGGGTTTTCTAATGCAGCCCTTCTTGGAGTGTGTGGAGATTCCTCCTCTGAGTAGGGATGCCTCTCAAGGTTACTCCTGGAAGCTGAGCAAAAGAGATTTGCCCACAGTTATTGGTATGGGTGAGTAACATCAGTCTTTACTTAATAATTGGTTTTGCTAGCTTTATTATAATTGCTTTAATATAACTGCTTCAATATTGCTTAAAAATAGTGTACTATACTAGCAGTTACAGCTTCTATATTGTGTAGTAAATAATTCTGATTGAGATCTTTTAGTCTAATCATTATGATAATAAACCATTTATTTTTATATAATTGTGTCTGGTTTGCCATCCTTAATCCTGCAGGACAAAGTTGTACAAAGGTTCAATTGCACCTATATAATCCTTTAGACATAAATCATTGTCAAAGTCTAGAGCTAAGATTGGACCCAGTCCAACCCAGACTCCTCTCTGAGAAGGAGTTCAGAAAGCAAGAGGATCCTTTATGTGCCTTGTGACTCAAAAGGAGAGTTTCTCTAATAAACTTTGCTGAAGGTCCCATTCTGCCTGTGACAGTGTTACACGGGTGACATGTTACGGTTGAGCCTGGGACCTTCCCTAGGGAGGTAACTGAAGGAGCTGTGCTGGACAGCATGGGTATAGTGAATATAAAATCAGAGCTAAATCCAGTATAGAGCAAGCAATGGTTGCCTCTACCACAAGACAAATGCTAAAGGCTCCAAAGCTGCTCTTGCTTTGGAGATAGGCAAAGGAGTATCTTTATTTACAAAAAACCCTCCACAACACGTACACCTATGCAAGGTCATTTAGACTGGAAAACCTTTGTTGTTGTTTTCAATTACATTTGTGCTAATAACCAATACTACACAATTGTAAAATTGTCTCTATTCTTAGGCCACATGACTACAAACGTCTTGTAGACAGAGGCTCCAGGGACAGCCACAAGACCCACCAAATGTTTAATATGCACAACATACTGCAAAGACACTGACAACTTGACAAAGTAACTCGGCATGGATGCCGTTACTGGTTGTGAATTCACACATCACATTCCCCTTCCTCCCAAACCTGAGACAGACAGACACGTTTTATATTTAGTATGAGAAACACACAGGATGGAAAGGAGCTCCTTGCCCTCCGTTAGGATCACTGACCAGTGTGCACTACCATAAATAGTCAAGATACATCTAAGCCTTTCCATAGGATGATTAAAAACACTGAAAAAATGCTGTTCTACACTCTGGGTGTGTTATAGTAATGGCAAAATATCTATCTGAAAGACAGCTATTTAAAAAATGAGACATGCTTTAGCATTGCCCAAGGCTTTAACAGCTTAGAGCACTTGTGTATGGCAACTAACCCCTTCTCTCGTGCCTGATTCCTTGGATTAGGGTCAGAAATAGTTAATGCATCGAGCTGAATGACAGATACACACCCACCAATAAATCACACAGACAAATGCTAACTTATCTGTCCCATGATATTTTGTTCAAAGTTCATGGCTGCTCTCAGGAAAACAAACCATCAAGTGCCTGTTAAACTGAGCTCTTTATTTAATGACCACTGTTAGTGGCAAACACATCAGCATTGCCTTTATATTTTAAAAACAATTTCTTTTCTAATAGATGCATGAAGAGATTTTTCAATAGAACTGGAGGTTGCAATTTTGATCCGACAAAATAATTGTTTCTTTTTTAGGATAAATTCACATTTCTCTTAAGACATTACATCAGTGTCCAGTTTTCACAGCCAGTAACATTGTGAGATATATTATACCTCTTTTTTCATGTATAGATATCAATAAAATTTCAAGGAAAAAGTATGATGTGAATACCAAAGAATCAAAACTATGCCTTCTAGTAAGGAGTTTCTTTTCCTTGGACATCATCAACATGAGTGAAAAGTGGTCAGAATTCCTAAGCTATATTTAATGCGGTTGGTATTTTTATGATCCAACCTGTATTCCAAGTAAAAAGAAATATCACACAATAAATGTAGTAACTTTTTCATATAATTAAGGTGAAACATTAATTAAGTTCAAGCACGGAATAAAACTTAAAAAATTACTTTCATAAAACCAGTTCATGATGATCAAAGTACAAATTAGTGGGACTGAGTTTGGCAGAACTAACATTTGAAACTAACAAGTATTTTTAACTCAAAACGTCAATAAAAGCACAGTACATTATTTCTTAAAAGAAAAAAGTTATGTTCTTGGTATAAAAAGAAACACAAAATGCAAGTTTTTTGTAAGTATTAAAACCTGTGTCTGTAACAATATTTCACTGTGAGAAACCTCATCTCTGAGACACACACATACATTTCCAGAACTGCATTCCTTAGCGCATATAGCCAGAGGGATAAACACAAAACTGGAGTAAACTTCTGCTATTAAGCTTGTGATAATCTCTCAGAAAAGTGAAATAACGGGGGTTTTTTTCTCAAGTTTTATTTACCTTTTTTAACCAATGTTATTCATATTTTTCGTTTCTTGTGATTCCGTGGTGAAATCCCCATTTACTTACAAGCCCAAGCAGAGGATGTGTAGAACGACTTGCTCGCCAGGACCAGGAGAGGGAGCTCAAATTAGTACTTTCCTTTATTAAGCTGAAGCAGCATGTAACGGTGTAGAACTTAACGGTAAAGGTACTTGTAAAACATTAATTAGACACTTTGATGTATTATGCATTTAAATTAAAGTAACAGATTCACATCTCTGATTGGTATCTGTAGGAATGGCTGTATAAATCAGAGTTAAGGTAAATGGCTTTATCAAATCTTTGCATTTCAGCAACTGAGCCTCTCATTCCCTTCTCACTCAGATTCCAGCCCTCTCCATCAGCCACTGTACACCGCACGTGCACTCCTAAGAATTCTAGTTCCCTACCACAGCTGATATATGAACACAAAAGCAAGTTGCCCAGCACCAAATGCCTTCAAATTCACCTCTTTTCCTTTCCTAATCAGGCACAACAGCAGCATTCCTTCTGATGGGAATCAAAGCTTTGCAAGCTTCTCCCAGCTCTTGCTGTAAAGTCTCAGTACACACCTATCACTTGGAAAGCCTCCAGTCCAAGAGACATCTTCAAGTATTTTTAAGGACAAACTGACCTACACCTCTCTGTTTTCAAAGGAGACTCCAGCTCTGCTTTTGCCTCCTAAGCTGCACGCTCTGCCAATTACTCTGTCCCAAGTTCTTGCTGTGCTGCTTTGCGGAATTAAACCACCAAAGTTACCAAATTTTACATTTTCCTGACCACTACCTTTAATACAACATATGCTGCCACAGGTGTGAACACAGATAAAGAACACAAAAGCACTTCCCCTTGAGGTGATTCAGTCAGTGTTGGATAAGACATGATGCATCTGTTGGATAAATAAGTTTGTATCAAACACCATCTAATTATTTGTTTATATGCAATAAATAACATATCCATTTCCACTTCATGTTTTCAGAAGGTTAGTGTACTATGTTATGGCCAGTATCATATAAACAGAACTGGGAGAATGGTACCACTGGAGAAACTTGGGATAAAGCATTCAAGTAGCCAATAAGTATGGGAGGAAATGAGTTTACAACACCGCACATAAAAAAATGTTTATATTTTGGCAAGAACAGAGCCTAGAGAAGTGTGAGAGAAGAAGTGTATGTTTGAATTTTATGTAAAGGCAATGAAACCAAGAGAAAGGAAAAATGAACATTTGAAGAAAAGTTTTAAATGTCAGTATTAATAGAAAAAACACTCACCAAGTAGAAAATACATGAATGAGTTCTAAGGACTCTACAAATAAAGAAAGTGTGTCATAAAAGTCTAAGAATAAGACATATATTTTCTTTACCCTGCTAGAATGTAATACTTAAATCATGGTTATTTTCTCAGACCTTAAACAACAGTCCTGTAACTCTCTAAATACGATTTTCCATTCTCAAAGAAATATCTATGTAAGAGTTCTGGAGGTTAGAAACACATCAATTAAAGAACCAGTTTTATTACAAACTAATTAAAAATTAATTTCAGCAATACTGCAAAACAACAGAATTAAATTAATAAATCTAAGTAAGCAGGTAGGCACAGTGAAAAATACTCAACACAGCGATGAACAGTGTCGTAAATATTTATTTATTTATTAATCTCACGGCTTCTTTGACGGCACTGGACTTTTCTCTTTCCGTTTAGCAGCTTTCTCCTCTTTCAGCTGTAACAAAAAAAGACATAAACAGTGATTCAAGCATTGACTGGCAAGTCAGCTGGCAATACAATATTAAATCTCTAAAACCAGTCATAAATTTACCAGTGATTATAGAGAGCTAGAGACCATTATTAGCCCAGCCCAGCATTGCTCACTTTTGCACCAAAACATAAAGGAGCCCTTCCACAGCTCAATAGCTCCTCCCCTATTCAAGCCACGGCTGCCTCATCTCTGATAATGGTAATCTAGGTATTTATGTACCCCTCAAGGCCAGTGTGCCTCACAAATGTTCACGAGTTTATGCCTATGTCAATGAAAGTTAGAGGAATTTTATTACAGATGTCTAACAGACACAGACGAACCAACGTGCACTAAATCACATAGGAGTGGTGCTGAGGTAGATGCTGAGACTCCATCTCAGTGTGTTTTCACTCACCCACAAAGTCACAGCTTCCTCTCATAAGATTTTATCTACACAGTAGGCTCTTACAGCATGGTATGATTTACCAACACGTATACATGTAACTGCCACTTTGTAGTAAGACTATTAATCCAAATAAGATATATCTGCTCCTTTTAGAAGCAAAAGTTGTTCTCAAGTATTGTTATATTAGTGAATGAAATTCTATTTAAAACAATTATATGAAAGGGAAGCATGGAGCTTTGCATCTCATCTAACGTAAGATATCATGTTGCTATCAAAAATGCAAGAAAAAATAAAGTAATATTTTAACATGCTTTTTTTCTCCCCATAAAATAGTGTCAAAAGGAATCAAGGCCTCGGTCCTGCTTTGGATGTCTACAAATGTAGCCACTGCTAAGCAATCCTGTTGTTGGTCTATACAGGAACTTATTCTAACACATTTTTCCCTGTTGTGAGGCTTGAGGTTTGTATCTGAAATTCCTACTGCCTTCTCCAAAGAAAATAAAATCTTGGGAGGAAAAAGAAATGGAGGAATTTGGATTCGCTAGTAACATATTTGCTGTGAACTGATATTTGTAACATCAGACATATTTTGTACTGATTTCCAAAATAAAGAAAATTACTTCAAAAGTCACAAAGCTAGAACAGCTTCCTCATTAATAAACACTTTGTTGCAAACAGCAAACATAACAGCAGCTTAGATTTTAAAAATTACTTATGCAACATTGCCTTACAGAAGAATTCATAAACACTCAAGTGATAGTTCAGTTCAGACAGTGGAGCTATGGAGCTAGAGTGGCGAAAGAATAGGTATTTCAGCATGTAAGTAACCTTTCAGTATCTGAAGGGCCTACAAGGGAGTTGGAGAGGGACTCTTTATTTGGAACCGCAATGATAGGACAAGGGGTAATGGGTTCAAACGGAAGGAGGGAAAATTTAGGTTAGACATTAGGAAAAGTTTTTTTTACTGTGAGGGTGAGACACTGGCACAGGTTGCCCAGGGAGGTAGTGGCTGCCCCAACCCTGGTAAGTTTTCAAGGCCAGGCTGGATGAGGCCTTGAGCATCCTGGTCTAGTGGGGAGGTGTCCCTGCCCATGGCAGGGGGTGTTGGGACTAGATGATCTGTAAGATCCATTCCAACCCCTAAACTTCTATGATTCTATACCACAGGGCATTTAAGACAGTGGAGGAGGCACCTCTAAGGGGGTGATCAGATCATCTAAGACCAGATTTAGCCCAGCTACACAGATATTAATAAAAAACCAAACATCATAAAGTTTTATAAATGAGGTAGCAAAAGTCCTAAATGTCACAGGGAACTTTCTGTGAGTCTGCCCTGTTTTTCTCTTTGTCAAATAGCAAAATATTTTGGTTTACTGTAATGGAGAGTTACTTCAACGAAAGTCTGCCCAGTCTAAGTAAATGCCATCCCACATGTGAGTGACCTCTTAAATCCTGTAATAGCTCATAAATGTATTTAAAACTTTATGTCAAGAAGCAGGTGCTTTCTCAGGAACAAGAGAGCAAATTATATAATGCATTTATATGCCACGTAAATCATACATTTATCTTTTTTAGACATCTTCTTTGTGAAAGTGTATTTAACTAAGCAATAAATTTAGTAACGTGCCCGTTCTTGGTAACGTTTTTCAAAGTAAGCCATGTCATCAGCTTCTGAATGTCTTCCATGAGAAACTTGCCCTGTGGCACTTGAACTACCTGAAAAACAAAACAAAAACAATAACTCAAAACCTCTTTTTTCATTAATACTTGCTATTCTATTAGTTATGTTTTACATTTGGCAAAGCACATTTGAAATGAGAACTGACCCTTACAGGCAAGTGCACTGGGACCAAAGAGAAACCTCTTTAGTCTAGGCTAGCAGCTACTAGAAATTGTCTTGGGAGAAGTTCAACAGTTAAAGTAATTGCTAAGTTCTTATACTAAATAAGGGACATAAAATAAGCATAACTCATCCATAATTCCATGCAGAAAAGACTTGCTGGCAGAATGTAGTTTCAAAGGATTGTGCTGAATACATATGATCTGTTCAGATATGATGAGCTTTTAGTAGGAATTAAAAATTTTTAAAATTGATCCAATAAATACATGACACCACTAAGGGGGAGGATACCAAATGCTAGGAAAAAATCACATAATGAGCAAAAATAACAAACATTTAAAAAAAGTTATTCTGAGCAATACAAGTACATGTATGTTGTACTAACTTTTCACATAACAAGACTTCAATACTCATTTTTGTGTTTAACTTTGATTTTAGCCCTAAGCATCCTTCAGTTCATCAATAACATAAATTAATTTTATATTGAATTATTTTTGCATCTCAGTATTATCCCACTTATACACTACCTGCTATCTCTGAGATGGCTTGAGTGGAACTGGAAGGCCCCTGAAATGCTTTTAGAAATGGATGATCCATGCTGGTAACAGGGGCTTCTAAAAGTTCAGCAGAAGGAGCACCTGTTAGAAAATAAGTTGAATGAGAACAATAATTAACTTAATGAGATATATTCCTAAACTACATGATGAGGTCAAAGCAAGGCTACAGATTCATATCTACAAAGCTCAGACACAATAACTTGAGATAACAAAAGCATTACAAGGATGGCTTGAAAAGCAATGAAAAGTTTTGTTTCTTTAATTACTACAGTAATGTTGTAGTTTCTAGACTTAGACAAACCCAGGAAACCAGATCAGAATTTAGAAAAGAAATAATGAGTATATGGCAATAATAGATAAAACAGCTGAATAGATGTTTAGCATAAAAAACAAAGGTGACTTGTAGAACTTTTGGATAGACATGTTAGTTGGCCTTGAAATTTCTGTGGCTCTGTGATTTTGTGTCATTTAATAATGGATATATTTTGTCCTGAAATCTCTATCTATCTCTTTTATCTATTATTGCAGCATTAGCTTTGAGTTTGGAAAGAAAAATGCTGTAAATATATAACCAAGAAATACCTGGGAAGTATTAGACTGAAGGATTAACATAAATATAACATGGAAGTAGTAAGAGATAACAATAAGTTAGAGAGTTCTTTCTAAAGGATACGCTGCATTTCGACCAGAAGCAACTGGGCTGAACACCAGAATTGTTGCTGAAGAGTTATTTTATCAATTCACTACAGGAAGTTGGACTACATGGTCACTGTGATCTCTTCACATCTTATGACTGCTGGGAAAAAAAAATTCTGTCTGCAATCCTACCTCTATTGATCTAGTTTGCCTTCAAACTTTGAAAATTTACTTTGATTTAGTACTTTCCCAAACTGCTTAGGTGGAGAATTGAAATTTCACCTCAGGTCAGCTGCACTTACCTATTCCACTGTCATCGAGTCTCATGTAGCCTTCTGCTAGTGAGCTAAACCCGGTCAGTCCTCCCATAGCGGCGTAAGGAACATCCTGCCCCACAGGCTTCCCTTGGGCCAAGCGCTCCTCTTTAGTTTCCACAACTGTTTCATGAGCATATGTTGGCTGACCACACGCACAGGTAAAGCAGCTATGAAAGCCTGAACACTTGGAACCTAATAAACAAATAAATCAGTGAGATAATAATGGAATTTATACCTCATTGCAGACAAAAGGGTTTCCCTAAACTGATCTTGTCAACTAGAGTCATCAGTATCACTCTAGTGATCACTCTAGTCCAGTGTTGATAAATCCAATGTGATAGATAAATTGTAATTGAAAAAATACTGCTGCTGCACTTTAGGTATCTTATGCACTGTATTCTGCATCCAAACACAGAGTAGGAGTTCTGTTACCGAGGGGTGCCCAAAATTATATGACAAAGCCTTTAACATTTTCAAGAATGTGATCCTTGAACATAACAACTGCTCTTGTGAACTAGAGTTCCTTTGCTATGAAAGCATCCGGCCGTATAAAAATTGCATAAAAAAGAGAAAGGATGACTGTGGGGATTAGGTCATAGGGGCCAACCAGTCACAGGGTCACATTCAGTCAAGTTTCAAGTACCTCTGAGAATGGAGATTCCACCTCTCTGAGCAGCCTGGACCAATGCTGGAACAGATACTTCTTTTCAGATACCTAACCAGATTTCCTGTGTTGCAACTCATGTCCATTGCCATTAGTAACACCCCTCTCTATCCCTCCACTACAAAAAAATAAAAGGAAAAAAAATGCTGACACTGGGTAAAGATGAAAGCATGCCAGCATTTTGGCAGCATTGCCTCCAAAACTGTACAGCATGTGACAATGCTGCATGGCCAAAAAGCTTCAAATCGCAATTTATTATACAAATCACAATTTAAATATCATTTAATTTATCAAAATTATATCAGCAGTAAATAAAGACAGTTGCAACAGCAAAATTTGTTCTACATAAGAGCACTGTTAGACTGACTTTCTCGGTTTTTTCAAGCTTACATAGCCACAGGATGTAACTGAAATAGGGACATTCAGAAGCACAGAGTGAAGTGACCTATCTGCCCTAGCT
>NW_008684061.1:0-2931 GCF_000695815.1 Acanthisitta chloris | reverse complement strand
GCTGAAGCAAAGAAGTGACCAAAAAATTGAGGACCTGATTTGGCAAATGCTTCATTATACAAATTACTCTGCTTCCAGCTCACAATTCATTTTGCAGAGCATCAAGAAAGACTTTTTAAGTCTTGTGTACTACATTCAGGGATCATATTCTTGAAAATGTTAAAGACTTTTTCAGATAACTTTGGGCACTCCTGAGTAACAGAGCTCTTACTCTGTGTTTGGATACAGAATACAGCATATGATGCATAAAGTACCACAGCAGTATTTTTTTCAATTATAAATGATCTATCACATTAGATTTATCAACACTGGCCTAGAGTAATACCAGTATACAAGTCCAAAATAGAAGCAAGTCTTGGCATTTCTCTGTGTAACTTGTGAAGCTCTCAGAAGTGTCTGGTATTTTTGAGAAACACTAGAAAAAGTGCATAATATAAATTATCATTCCTGTGTTCTAAGGATTCAGTCTGAGTTATCCAATTGCACATGTAAGATTTTTGCATTACTCAGAGCAAATTCCTGTAAGGCTGTCATATAAATATTTTATGGTTTATTCTGCAAGACATGATTCTCAACCAGCAAAAGCTGTTTATGGTTTTTCCTGTACCAAATAGAGCCATTTCATGACATAAATTTAATAACAGTACAGGACTCTAGCAAAGAAAAAACTCTTCGCCTTACATAATTTGAGGTTTCAAGCTAAAACGTCTTTATGCATTATTTATTTTCCATGGTTAATAATTGCTGCTGTTTCATTACATTAACCTCAAATAACTGAAGCAAAAAGCTTCCTCTTAATGCCTTCTCAAACCTCTTGCTTGAATCTTCATCCCCATTTGCATTTTTAGACCCACAATCTGTATGCTTAGGAACTGCTTTGTTAGAATGCTAACAATAGTACAATTTGGGAACAGAGTGCTGCTTTCTATTGAGTGGAGAAAAGATATAAAAATAGATTAATATTACATTCAACCAGGCAATAGAGGAATGTAGATCAGCACTTTCTCTCAAACTACCAAGTTCAGATAGAAAAGTCATGTGCATGGAGCTGGGAGTGACAAACTGCAAACGGGATGTTTTCATGCTGCCTAACTTCAGGCATCTGTCTCCATATGCACCTAACTGAATCATTCAGAAGCTTACGCTCCTTCGCAGGACTTGGGGAAGCTAAGGATCTTGTTCTAAACCCTCCTGTGCAAAGGGTGATGTCTTCCTCCCCACTTCTCATCCTCCAAGGATCAGTGCAGCACATCCCTGACACCCTGCACAGAATACAGATCCCTAATGTGCTGTTCCCATTGAGTTTCCCAGCCAATAACGCTGCGAGCCCCTCAGTAACTTACAAGAGTTACACGAAAATCCAGGCGCCGCACTGTGCTGATCAGCAAAGTGTTTGCACCTGCAGCGGATGGGCTGAGAGCCATTGCGAGGGACATAGTGGTAGGAGCGGCACGGGCAGCGCCTCACCCTGCACGGCACACCGATGGGACGGGCTTTGGGAAGCACTTCATAGTCTGTTTTGTGCTGTTTATACCTGAAACAGGCAAAAATAATAACTTGCGTAACCATTATATTGCTATTGTCAGAAAACTAACTGAAAGGCTTACCGTTTACTTCGCAAGTTTGGTCTTGAAGTTTCTTTAATTATGTTCATTTCTATTGTTAGTTTTCAATTACATGCACAATATCAGGTGCTTTTACATCTATTCATTACACATCACAGACCCTTATGTTTTACTTTGACAGCACTATCAGAATCTGATCTACAGTAACTCGTACTTTAAAGCTGAATTGATTGAAGACTACAAAACTATTTTGGTCACAAAAAATGTATTGAGACTTAGATTTAAGAAGAGTTCCTTTTATTTAAACCCCAATTTTTCAACCCTTAGACCTTAAATTAACCTGTCTATGTGGTACTGCAATGTATTTGGAAATATTTTACATTTTCCTGATTTTTAACAACAGAATGGTGTAAAAAAAGGAAAGCTACCTACCGGTGAGTACAAAAGCACAGTGTCTCTGGTCCCACAAGTTTACAGTCCATGCCAGTGGGTGACCTCCAGCTCACATACAACCTGTTCTGTAATCGAACTGGTAATATTTTTCTTTTGTACTCCTCATATTCCTCAGGAGTAAAGGGTTTTCCTCCATCATCATCACCTACAATTCTGTAAGCATGTCATAAAAAAAAAAGCCATAAGCATAGGAAAACTAACTATGGTGAAAGTTAGTTTATTAATGTCTGCATATATTTCAGTTATTATTTGTTGGGTGTGCTAAAACATATTTTAATGAGTGATTCTTTGTCAAATATTCCATGGATTTGTGCATTGCCAGTACTGCACAGCAACAGAATAATGTGCCAGCATATCACTGCCAACCCAGCTAACACCCACTGAATCACTGAATATCTGCTTACGTAAGAAACACCACTGTGCCTACCTCTGGTGTTTTACTCAAGGTTTTCCTACGCTAAATCAGGATTGTGTTTCAGCACGGTGACTGAGTTCGTGTTCGTTTCTGCTGAGCTCTTAGAGAGGAGTGCTGATGAGATTAGCAATGACACCGAGCAATAAAAGGGATTTAATACAGCGCAAAACTCGAACTCATGATCATAGAATCATAGAATTTTAGGGGCTGGAATGGACCTTAAAGATCATCTAGTCCCAACCCTCCCTGCTTTGGCAAGGGACACCTCCCCACTAGACCAGGTTGCTCAAGATTTTATCCAGCCTGGCTTTGAACACTGCCAGGGTTGGGGCATCCACCTGGGCAACCTGTGCCAGTGTCTCACCACCCTCACAGTGAAAAACCTTTTCCTAGTACCTAACCTAAATTTCCCCTCCTTCAGTTTACACCCATTACACAGAAGTCTGTGTTTTCTCAAAGAGCAGCTGGCAGATTATCACTGAATGGTTTGGGTTGGAA
>NW_008684060.1:0-15583 GCF_000695815.1 Acanthisitta chloris | reverse complement strand
TGCTCAGCCCTGACGTGTCGCGGTCCCGGCTGACGTCAGAGGAGCTGTCGCCGGTGCTCGGTTCGCGGTGTAGGTTGTTCCGTGTACTTAGCGCAGATCTCCCCTCGGGACCGCAGGTGTAACCCGCGGCTCTCCCCGGTGCTGGTGCCGCTGGCCGGCGCTGATGTGTTTTTTGGGCGTGCGGCTGTGCCCCTGCTCTCGGGTCCTTTCTGCTGTGCCAAGCTGCTCTCTGCAGTGCTTGAACCTTCTCCCGCCTGGCCTGGGTGAGGAGGGGCTGTGTGTGGTTCCTGCCGTCCTGTCCTCGCGCTTTGCTCATCAGGGTTTACACATAACCCTGTGTGGGCTGGAGATGGGAAGTGTTGTGTGGAATAGCCTTGCAGAGCACAGGAAATGCTGCATCCAGGGCTATGAAATGTTTGACTGTTAAAGGAATCAGTTTTGTTTTCTTGCTACTCCACAAGTAGCTTCTTGCTTCTCAGCATCAGAGATGACTTCTGTGTACTTGTGCCCTTTTAAATAAGGAATTTGCTTTCCCTTTTGCTTCTGCCCTTCCTTCTTGCCTGTCCTTTCAGGTTTTTCTCTCCAAAACACTTGCATTTCTGTTCCTTTTCTATATGCAATTTAGGTTCCTGCCCATAAGACAAACATGCAGAGAGGAGGAAAAAAGGGAGAACAAAGTTGACAGCCATTTTTGTTGAAATGGAGATACTTTTTCAGGGTAGTTTTTAAAAAATTCTTTCTTTCCCTTTCTATTTCATATTTCTCTGGTCAGGTGAGTGCACTGACAGGCAGTATCAGGTGGAGATGGCTTGATTCAGCCAACCTGTCTGTAATTCAGGTGATATCAGATATGGGAAATAGTGTTTCTGAGGCTCTGGGTAAGTTGCTGTAATATTTGTGTTATGGAGTTAGTGACACGATGAGTTCTGTGACTACTTTACTGCAGGGGCACAAGATAGGGGGAAATAAAGCACAGCTTTGGAAGGAATGTTCCAGAATTTCATTCTCAAAACACTTAATTTCTGTGTTGTTCAGGGGGAGACAATCCTCATACATTATACTATTTCTCTGAAGACAAGGTGTAAGTAGGCAGTTGTTCTTTTAGGAAGGAAACTACTTTAGTGCTGCTTTAGTGGCAGGTGTCAGTGTGGTATTGGTTATTGGCTCTTAATGCCTTCATTATAAGTATATTGGGTCTCAAATCAAGTGCCTTTCAAAATAAAAAGTCTGGACATAGGGTAATTTACACCTTCATCTGCAGCAAAATATTGAGTGGAACATTTAGCTGCTGTACCAGTTACTGGATTGTACCAGTGTGTCTGGCCTGGTAAAACCCAGAGCATAGTCATGGGTCTGGCCAAAACTGCTGGCTGGGACCAATAGAAGCTGCACTTTCTAAACAACTGGATTCGTAATGAAGGTCTGCATCTGTGCTAGGAATTAGAGTAGGCCGTGCTAAGAGTTTTCTTTATAGTTATTTGTAGGTGTAGAGATTCCAGATACGTATGCAGCAAAAACCCCTCAAGCCTATCTACTTAATCTCTTCTCTTGGCTTTTTTCAGCATAAAGTTCTGGCTACCCTTTATCACTCCTGCATAGACTTTTAACTGGGATAGGTTTTCTGTAAATCCCTTACCAAAGAGGCTGCAGGAAGAGAAAATGTCGTAGCCACAGATGTTGAAAAGGTGCTCAAAGTTGAAAACACTTGAAAAAGTTTTGTATGTGTTCATATTTCTAATATAAGAAGTGCTTGCAGCTGGTGGAAAGGAGAGGATTCAGAGAACAATCTGGGTATAATAGTGATACCCAACTAAACAATAATTCCACTGTGTGGGTAGGCTCTTTTTTTAAAGCAAATGGTGGTTTGGGTTATTGATCTGTTCCTTACGGTGCCAGAAGTAATGTCTGTTCCATGGAGCTCCTCAAACTCTGCAGGTCCATTGCTGTGGCTGGGTGCTGCCAGACCCTGCAGGCTGGGGCTCGTGGTGCTTCCCTGGAGCAGAGCAGCTGGAAGGCAGCACTGCAGGAGAGACCTGGGGAGGGATGCTCAAGTGCTTGCAGGAATTTTTGTACAGCAGGGTGAAACCAGCAGCACAATTGCTTGGTTAGACTACAGACGTAATAAACTGGCAAAGTAATAAAAGTGAAGTTTGGTCTGTGAAGATGTGAAATATTTTAGCAATCCCTGGTTTTAGCAGTAAACTTGTACTTTATATAGTTTTTTTTGTTGAGAAAAGTTACCTGGATCACTGTAGCACTAGCACATTTATGGCATCAGAAAATGTGCAAGTGAGAAATCACTTTTCAACACGGAAAGACAAAAACACAATTGAGAAAACGCTGTGTTTGAAAGATAAAGTCCTTTTCCAGGTTCCTAATATTGCAGCTTCCTGAAGAATATGTGTGAGGGAATTCTTGTTTCTGGTATTTCAAATGGGAAAACTTTCTTTGCAAGTGGCCAAGTTAGATCGTGTGTAATAAAGAAGCAAAAAAGGGGAAGGAGCTGCTTTGCTTCCCCACTTCCCTTTCTGACTTCTGACTTGCAGGTAAGCTTGTGGAAAGTTACTGCTCTGAAGTGTCTGAAAGGCACACAAGAAGCACAAAGTTAGTGGTTTGGTCTAGAACCCTATTTTTCACACTTTATGGGCTCTGCTCAGCAAGCACTGTAGGAAACAACTGCTGTGCTCTGTGGCTAAATGCTGAACTTGAGAGAGTTGCTTTCTGCTTTAAATGAGAAGCTATGAGTACTTCACCTGGCAAATATCTCAGAGTTCTTTACGGTGCGAAATTGCAAGGATTAACCTGCTTAGCACATTCTTCTGAAATGTAAGTGTTGCATTTGATGTTTTGGTTCTTCAGTAATCCTGCAGGAATTTAATTTGCAGTTCTCGACTGTGGCAGGAATCCTTTATACACTGTATACTGCCACCTCTGTGCGGCTGCATCTCTGCTCTTCCCCCACAGCTGTTCCCTTTGCCTCCTAGGGCTGCTAGCAGGGAGCCTGGCAGAGGGTTGTGTTTGCTAGCTCGAGCACCTGAGCGCTGGTGTGCCTCGAGAGGTAGCTGGTGGTGCAGCCTGGGGTCTACACCACTGCCATCACAGATGGCTTTTGTTTTCCTGCGAGCTAGCCTCGATCTGTTGATGTGAAATGAATTCTCAATGGCTTGTTTACATTGTAGCCGTTTGGGCCATAGGCTCAGCTAGGTTCTTAGAGATTTTTGTGGTTTCCTGTTTCTGATTTGTGCTGAGGCTCAGGGCGGTGGAAGGAGGCCTTAAATAGTCTCTGCCCTTGAAGGTGCTTGGAACTTAAGTGCTTTGCCTAGCAGTAGAGGAGGTTAGAAGGTAACTGGCTGTTATGTAGGTTCTTACAAAGCCTTTCATTAGCTTTAATCCCTACCTGAATTTGGAATTAGAATCCTGGAAATTAGTGGCAGGAAATACCACCGTATGTAAGGTGATCAAATATAGAGAAAGGCATTTGCATTGACTAAAATTTTGGACCAGTATGTGAAAAATTAATTTCTGTAGGAACGAAGTCAGTCTTGTGGGTAAAATACCTTTGCTCCCTAAACGAAGAGTCAAAACAATAAGACTGGAGAGGTGTTGTCTGTGCTTCCAAATGCTTGAGGCTCTTGGCTATATTTTTGCTGATACAAGGTGAAGCAGATATCCTGATTCCTCATTTGTGGATGAACTGTGCTGTGCACTCACACAGAAAGCAAGGAACATCAGCAGACAAACAGTGCCCTTGTGTCCCACGATTGCAAAGGCACCATTCTAGGTAAATTACCTCTTCCAAGCTTTCTCCTTCCATTAACCCATCCAGTCTGGAATCTGGAAATGTATTACCAGGACATGATTTTTAAAGATCTCTTTTTGTCTTTTAAATTACAGTTATTTCTATCAAGATGTTTTGTTAAGAGATTTTGGGGGGAGCAGTTTTATGCAGTGCTTCAATGAGTGCTTACCTTCCAACATCTGGGAGGTTTCAAACAGCACTGGGCAGGACGGTGAGCATAGTTGTTTTGGTGGGTCAGAGCCTGGACCTCTTTAATCAGTTAGCAGGGCAGTCTGTTTAAACAGCCACTCAAAAAATCATCCTTTTACACAGCTGAATGCTTCTGAAATTTACCCATAAAAATGGTCTATTTAAGCAACACCTTTTTCATGTGTCAGCCTCTGAGATAAAAAAATTTCACCCCAGAGAGATGTGACTTCAGATTCTTTTGCAAGACAAATTTGTATTAAATAGTTGTTGCAATTGAAAATGAGATTTCAGTCTGTTAATTTGAAAGCAGTAATTGGTAAGTGTTTATGAACCGTGCTCAAAGTATGGATTTTGACAAACTGCTTTCACACTGTTTTGCTGACTGCAATGGTTGGGCTTTCCAAGATATGTGGAGCTAATGGGCAGTTTGTTGGGTTGTGAGGTAAATCCTAAGTTATCTACAGTAATGTTTGCAGACCATGTAGTGCTGAGGTTTGGAAGTGCTGATGCAGCTCTGTACAACATAAACACAAACCACTGTGCTACAGAAGATTCGTGTTTGATGTTAATGCTTTTTTAATATCTCCAAATAACTATACCTGGAGCAGGGTTTGTTTGCTGCAGTTTGGCTTACTATGATCTTCAAAGAACCTCTCTGTAGAAAAGAGCATCCTGTTGTCTGGGCAAGATCTCTTTGTAACTAGTGTAGTTTTTAATAAGCTTCTCTTTGTGTTTTGGGGGGGAGTGTTTGCTCGTAGAAATCCCGTTGAACATCTGTCAGGCTGAAAGTTGAGCAGAGTACATGTGTTTAAACACCTCCCAGTTACTGTGGTGCTTGGGGATTTTTTTAACGTGGCTGTATGGCCATGAGTGCCAGAGTTAAGCTGTGAGGTGGGTGAACAGTTCACTAGCTCTGCAGTGTGTTCAGAAGTGCTGCCGAGGCTTGGCTTAATCCCAGTTTTGTCCTGTCCATTGCATGCTTGATGTTATCTTGCTGTGAGAAGGCAGCATCTGGTGACACTTTGTGATGAGTGGCTTTTCTCTTAGGCTAGTGTTTTAATTCCTTAAAGGCAGCAATAGTAACGTTGGCAGATAGATACATTATTGAATTCTTTAAATTATCTGACAAACTTCTAAGCATATAGAAGTGGAAACTGGCATGCAGTGGGGTTTGATAAATTATTCAGTAGATTGTTCTCTCAATACACACACTTGTTCCTAGAAAGAGGATGCTGTTTGTCACTTAGCAGAAAGTCTGGCAGTCCATTTTTAGACAGAAGTCCAGAGCATAGACAGACATGAGCATATAAGGGCTGAGAATTGATGTTTGCTGCAGTTTATGAAAGCACACCGTCTGTTGTTGCCCTGGGCTGCCTTCATTCAGGGCAGTCACTGGTGCAGCAATGGGCAGAGTTTATGAAAGGAAAACTCGTGTTAAATATTGATAGGGATCACACAATAATCATTACACTTCCTGCAAACCACTCCTCTAGGGATTGGTGTATGTTGGGAAGTGCAGCCTGCACTGTGCTCTCTGCACTGGAAGGTGAGGCTTTCAGTTGGATTTTGTTATTCTGAATCAGTGTCCTTGTATCTTGAGTTTCTTGTAGCTGAGCTACTCTGAGCTACTGCCTGCAGACTCATGGTAGGTATTATGAGGCATAGTTTGAGGATACACATTCAGTCTGAGTATCTGACCTAATGAGTTACTCTTTTCTTTTGGAATATACTGGAACTCCCAGGGTGTGTTGCACTGTAGCCTTTGAAGTGGAGACTGTCACAAATAGGTATTGGGGAGCATGGAGAAGGTAAACATTTTAATTGTGGGATGTGAGGGGGGAGGAGGCCAGTGGGAAAGCTGTGCGTAACATCTGTTAATTGCCCCTTCTGATGCTCTTTTTCGGATACAAGATGTGTGTCAGATGCAGTTGCTGCATCTTTGCCAACCCTCTGGAACACCAGTGTGCCACGAAAAGAGTATAGTTAATATAACTGCCTAGCTGTTACATTTTTACTGTGGTATTTTGCAGACACATCCTTAGAGAGCCCCAGGTTGTCAGTGTTTAAGTTATAAACAATACAAAACACATTTCGGTTTCAGAACTTTTGGCTTAGTGACAACGCCAAAGTAATTTACAGAACCTCTCAGGCCAAGCCTTTCTGACTTGCACTGTCTTTAGCCAAGTCTCAGTATTGCTAACAGCAGCAAGGCAGCTTTATTTCTACAGCTACAAAGCACCTGTTCAGGGAAAGCAATTGCCTTCTCTGTGAAATAAAGACTTTTATTCCTTCTTAATTGCACAGGTAAAGATACGGAATCTGTGTTTTTACTTCAAGACCAGTATACTAACTTGTGCACTAGATGGTAGATCCCTAGACTTTGGAAGGTGTTCCTGTGCCCAAGGGCTGTTTGACAGGGATGGAGAAGCTGTGATTGGACACTGACAGCCAGGGAGGCTGTCCTGTACTCTGTCAGGCTGTGTCTTTTTTGAAAGCCTCTCAGTTTCCATTTGCAAGTGAAAAGGTGAATTTAGGTATCCCAGATGCTGCTATGGTGCATTCTGCATCCTTCATTTCTGAAGCAGGCTCTGCTGATGTAGCCTATATATTGTACTGGTTTATTTTCATGGGAGTCCCTGAACTTCTTACCTTACGACATACATCACTCAGTAATTCTTATATCCACTAAGATTTGTGTTGAATTGCAGGTGATCCTCATTTTTAGAGTTCTGTGTTGTCTGATACCACATGGCTGAAACAGGTTCTAGTGAGATTATTTGATACTTTTTTCCAGGAGTTCAATAATTTGATTTTCTCCTGAAACTGGTTTAGTTTGTTGTTTTCTTTTCCTTAATGTTCACAGGAGTTACCTTTTTCTGTAAATGTTCAGGTGCAACATAACAGACCTAGTTGCATAGTTCTGTCATTTCTGATCCTTTAAATCTATTGCATCTTCCTCTGTCCTCCTTGTTCTTAATCTTGACTTTTTTTTGAGAAAGTCAGGGAGCTAATTGATGTTATAGCCTGGCTAGAAATAACCTCTTCCTACAAAGTCCTTTACTCCTGTCTCTTCCCTTAGGACTTTTCTGTACTTGATATTCATTGTGGCTTAGTTTCAGATACTGTGTAAGGAAGTACACTGCATCCAACACCTTTCCCTCCCTTTTTCCCAGTGCACTCTGGTGCTATTGTGGTGGATTTTTTTTTCTTGCTTGTTTGTTGTTTCAGGATGCTCTCACTATCTGCAGAATCTAATCAGACCCCCCTGCAATGCTGCTGCTTTATTTACCTGTAAACCCTCATCTGCTCTAGAACAGCATGACTGGAGCCAGTTCATTATTTAAATCCTGATAGTTGGTCCATGTGCATGTTTTATTTACTACATTTCAATTAATGGACTGTTTCTTATATTGGCATCACTTCAGTTGCTGAGCTTGTGTCAGTCTTGCTGCACTCTTGGTGGGAAAGCACAGTCTGATTTAAATTCTGTCTAGTGTGTATCCTTGTACAGGCTGTTTGAGTAGCTGTCTGAAGGAAAGGTGATTCAGCTGGGCTGTGAAAATGTTGGGGACAGTGGTCTGGGGAAGGTGTCAGCTAAAATAACTGCATGGAAGGAGCTGTGACCTACAGCATACATACCTTAATGTGTATGTGCTGTTTTCATAATAGCAGTACCAATATGTTTTCTTTTCAAAGGGAAGGGTGCTGCATAGCTGATTCCAAGTAGGGCACATACTGTTCTCTGGGGGACTTATATTTTCTGAAAAGCAACGTTCTCCCATCTGTCACCAAGTCTTCCCTCAGCCTTACCCCATTTTGTCCTCAAAAAGCTGTGCAAGATATAGCAAATAGCTATCATTATAGGCAGATTCCTTATCAGTCTCTGCTGTATCCCAAAGTTCAGACAAAGGTGTAATAACCTTGATATGCTTCCCTGTGGGTGTAGTCATAATTCTTGGGAAAAGCCCTGAGCACCAGAGCAATAGAGATCCTGGATCAAGGACACTGCACCCGGGTTGGAAAGGGAATCTTCCCTTGTGTTTTGTGGAAGGTGCTCTATTAGAACATCTAGAAATACAGTTGTGTCTCATTGTTCAGTAGTGCCACTAAACGTGCAAGTAAAGTGGATTTCTGAACTGTATCTTTTTGAAAGAAGTCTTAACAGTAAATAAAGGCAGAGATTCCCTACGGCACAGAGCACAGCCAAGGAGGAGCTGCTCATTTGGGAGTCAGGTGCTTTAAACCCATATTCATGGCTGAACACAAGTCCAGTTTCCTTCCAAGGTGGTTACTGACAGAAATTGAGAAAATTGTTTTGAATCAAATTGGAATTCATGAGATAAGAGATTCTTTTTGTCAGAAATAACTTTTAATTGAAAATCAGCACGATGTGTGTCACAGACTAGGTCAGGGTTGGAGAACTCATCTGTTTGAGGTTAGGAGGTTTCCATGAAATCAGTTTTGTTCTGCTGGATATGTGTTAGAATACTGAGATTAAAAAATAATGGTCAGACCTGGTGGTAACTTTCTTAAATATTTCCTCTGTTTAGGTACCATTTCAGTTTTCATTGTGAGCAGTAGTTTGGCAGAGCTCTCCTGTGGTTTACATGTTCTGGCCAGTTTCAGGTAAAACACCTGAAGCAGACCCTGACAGACTAGTGGAGATGTGTTACCAACAGGGACAGAAAGCAGCTGAACAAGGTTCCTTGGGCTTAGTTAGGGAAAATTATTAAAAGTTTACCAAACAGTGATTTGCTTAGTATGTTACATGAATCGGTTTCAGATGTGTCATCTTGTACTTGCTGTTTTCTGGGCTATATGTGGTTCTTTGTTTTGGAATTGGGCTTCTTTATGTGACCATATGCACAATTTAAATAGTGTAATCTCCCTTGTTTTGAAAGGTCGTGAGCCAGAGAATTCTTCAGAAAAAGTATTAGACATTGCTGGTTGCTAAACCCTGCAGCTGATCTGCCTTTTTATGTTGTTATCTCTTCTTGTCCTTGCCCAGTGTGTATTGAAGAGAAATACTACTGGAAAAAGTGGAATTCCAAGTGAAAACCTAAGAATGTACCCTTTGTCTCTATTTGTTTCCATGTGTTCCTTTACAGCCCGTGGTAACTTGGATCTCTGAACTAATGTTTCTGGTAAATACAGGTGTTCATCACATAACTAGAACCTCAAAGATCTTGTTATTAGTAGGAGGATATTGTGAAATTTGATAACTTGGTGTTAGGCAGTGTTTTTTTCAGTCTGAAGAAAGCATTCTTGACTTGTGGCTATGTCTGTGTGCAGCATGACCTGAACAGAGTTGTTTAACAAATTAGAGCTGCCATTTCCAAAATGAGTGCTGACATTCCCTTGTAAGAGATTTTAATGATAACTCGTTCCAAGAGGACTTTATGTGATGCTTGTATGGAAATAGTGCAGTTGTGGGTGGTAATTATTTCAGGTATGGGAATAACAGTTTCCTTTCTCTTTTCAGTATGATGCTGTTCCCATCCAATCAAGTGTGGTGTTATGCTCCTGTTCGTCCCCATCAATGGTGAGGAACCAAGCAGATTCCAGCACTCCATCTGTCATTTCCACCTGTGGCAGCAGACAGGGATCTAACATGGAGGGCACAGCAGCTGAATCAAGATCTGGTTCAAACTCCTTGCAGCAACATACAGGACAGCAGCCTCCGCAGCCTCGGAAGAAACGACCTGATGACTTCAAGTTTGGGAAGATTCTGGGTGAAGGATCTTTTTCAACGGTAACTACTTTTTATAAAAGTACCAGATATCTTAGACAAACTTCAAAATTTGTTGTGCAAACAATACTGCCACGATTGAAATCTGGAGAGAACAGTGTGAAGAGTAAATGAGTAGGATGTAGTGGTTTGAAGCTTAGCTGCTAAATGAAGTGCTGCACTCAATATGGGTGCTGATTTTTTCCAAGCACCTTTTAGATTCGCCGACAGTTCTGTTGTGGCCGAATGACTTGATGCTTGGATTTTCAGTCATCTTTGCTTTCTAATGTAAGTGTGGTAGTGTAGTGTGTACAGTTTATGATGCAGAGGATTGGAACTGGTCTAGGAGTTCATCTTGGTAAGAGTTATGCAATGTCCTCTGTGGCAGGAGCTACTGCCAGGTGCTTAGAAGAAAGAAAGAACAGTGGTACTTCTCCAATATTGTTCTCAGCCTCTAGTGTCGTGGCGCATAACCTCTTCACGAATCAGTTAGTATCTTTGTATTCAGTAGCCTTAAATGGTTTGTTTCTAACTCCTCACATCCTTAAGTGCTGTCTTAACCAACCCATGAAGCAATTAGTACTTTCCTTTGATGCTTTTGTAGTTGCCGAGTTGCAAGACAGTAATATTTCTGTATTTTTTTCTCATGTCATTTGTTGCATACACCTGTTGGTTGTTGGTCTCTAAATATTGAGGGTTTCTGCTTCATATGCAGTCTGCTGGTGAGTTCAGGGTGCAGAACTCTAGGGCTCATCAAGAGTCATTCGCACTGAAATAGGTAGTTTGCACAACTTGCAGGTTTCCCCTAGAGAATCCAAGAGAGTTGCTGCGCCTTGGGTATACCAGAACACTCTGCTTCAGTGATACACTTGTAATTTCTGCTTTTGGTCCCTGAAAGTTAATACCATGTTCCTTGTAGGTAGAGAAATTCATAAGGCCTAGCCCAGACTGAATAAACTGCCTGTCTCTCTGGATGGCAGCACAACCTGTATTGATGTGTGGGGCATGTTGTTACCAAAACATCTTGTTAAAAAGCATCTGATTTCTCGTAGATTCAGAGATCTGATTGTACTCCCCAAGACCCTGACCAATATCCTAACTGAAAAGTGTTCGTCTCAAAAAGCAGAACATTCCTCTTATCATGTATCCAGTGACAGTTTCAGGTTGAAAACGTGTTTTATTCAGGGTCATAATGAATAGATTCTGGATTCGTGGACCTCTCTTAAGCCTACCACAAACTCTGCCTGGTGCCAGTGCTGTGTTTTAAATTTGACAGGGATGCACATGATGTGGCTTCAGGATTTTTGTTCAGAGCATTCTGCAATTTTGTGGGACCTTCTTCTGCAGCTCTAACTTCCTGGACCCATGCTCGATATAAACAAATGTATACAAATGCAGGGCCTAGTAGTTGTTCTGCTTTTTTTGGAGTAAGGAGAATCTACTTGTTTTGTAGACAGCTTCAGACTTTTTTCAGAATAATACCTGTTTGATGCTGGCAGAATGATAATTGTGGTGTTTGAGTAGGCATGTTGTCTTGCTCACCTCCTTCTGTAGGGCTGGTACATATTTATTCCCTGCCCTGGTTTTGTCTCCACCTATAAATGAGGCATCTCTTAAAAACAGGAGGCGCTCTGAGGAAGTATGACTGTCTGACCAAACCCAGTTCTTAAATGCAGATTTAATCTCTGGCAGTCTGAAGTATTTGTTCAAGCTTAGAGCTGGGCTTGGCCATGATGTCTGCCAGTTATGTTGGCAATTATTTCTGCTTTGTGGCTTCTGAGGGTACTTCCTCAGTGTACTTGTAGCTTTTTTTTTTTTCCCCCCCCTTTAAGAAGATCTACTGTGTCTTAAGTTACAATCTTCAAAATCCTTCTGGGGGAAAAAAACCCAGTAAATCAGTGTTTACCCTCTCGGGTGTGTAAGTCTTAGCAAAACAAGCATTGTTAACGCTGAGCTGAATTTGTGCAGCAGTCATGCTGAAGCCAGCACAACATGCACACATATTTTAATCTTTTGCTGCATTCTAAATACCTACTGGAAGATCAAAATCAATGTTAACATATGTCTTTAATGAACAGTTACAATATGTTTTTTCTCCTCTGGCAACAGGTTGTCTTGGCACGAGAATTGGCAAGTTCCAGAGAATATGCCAGTGAGTATTGACTCCTTTGATGTGAACTATCAATACAGTCCTAGTACAAAACACCTGTTCTACAAACAGAATTAGCAGTTTTATGCTAATTTTATCTAACCCTAAACCCCAAAACATGTGACATGGATGGGCTTTGTTTGGTTGTTCTCTTGCATTTTTACTCTGTCTTTTTTCATTAAGTTAAAATCCTAGAGAAACGTCATATCATCAAAGAAAATAAGGTGCCATACGTGACACGAGAGAGAGATGTCATGTCCCGTCTGGATCACCCTTTCTTTGTGAAACTCTACTTCACCTTTCAGGATGATGAAAAGCTGTGTATCCTTGGCATACTAAAACCTTCTTAGCAGTAACAATCCCCAGTTTTGGTTCCTTCAAAACATGGTCTAACAGGAATGAGGAAAATAGCTGGAGGTACTTACAATATCCTCATGTGTGTAATGCAATTTTTGCAGCCATGCTTTTAATGGGAGTTAAGAGGTTGGGATGAGTGTGTTCCCACAGAGAGGAGAGAGTCTGTCTTTTGGGAACAAAACAGTAACTTACATGGTCCATGGGCTAAATGTTGAAGGGTGACTTGCAGCAATCTAAGTTTAAAATAATTTAAAAGTACTAAATTGTGGGTGGTGTATGAGAAGTGTTTTAGAAATGTTTTCTTTCTGATATATACAGTAAAACATCACAATTGCTGCATTTCAAATAGTGGCAGTCAACTATATTTACTAATACTTCTTACTTCAGCAATGAGAGCTATTATTAACACTCTTCTCATGTAAAAGTGCTTACAGAATAATCTGAATCTTCTGTTTGGGCTAGTGTTGCCAAGTTCTCTTTGTAGCCATGATTGCAGTTTCACCCTGGAAGCTCATTGGTTTGCAGTTGGCTATTTTCCCCCTTGTGAAGAAAATGTTAATGATGTGAATTTCATCCTAAACTTCCTGCTTCAAATTGGCAGTGGCAAGAATCAAGGGGTAGATCAGTCAATTTCTGGGATCAGTAAGTAGTTGTGTTTTTCCCCCAGGCTGCTTCAGCCCCTGCAGGTCATACAGCATGCACTGACAGAGCTCACAGGGACCCTCTTGGGTCTGGGACTTTCCAGGTGATACCACAATTTCAAACTTCGATCAGTTATTGCTGCAAATAATTCTCTTGGAGAGCAATTATGTCTACAATTCAAATTATTCAGGTCACTGCCTGGGGGAAAAAAACCTACAGAATTAACCCTTTGTGTAGTCCTTGCTATGCTGTGAAATTGAGACCTGTGCCCTGGGTTGTTCAGTGTGTTTAAGAAATTGATTTGGGTTGCTACCGTGTAAAGGTTCAAATTAATCAGCTTGTTCCCTCTTGTTATATATTTTTAGTATTGTACCTGTCTTTGGAATGATACATGGGGATTTTTGTTTTAGAATGGCTTGGGGATAGACCTTAACTAACTTCCATTCAGATTTTGGGCTTAGCTATGCCAAGAATGGGGAGCTGCTGAAGTACATACGCAAGATTGGCTCATTTGATGAGACCTGTACCAGGTTTTACACTGCTGAAATTGTATCAGCCCTGGAGTATTTGCATGGGAAAGGAATAATTCACAGGTAAAATACAAAGCTGAGACCAACATGGAGTTGATTATGCACAAAGTGTTTTTTGATGGTGGTTTTTTAATAGAAGTGTTCTTTGTCAAGTGTAAAGCAAAGGTGGATGATGAACACTCAGCATTTCATCAGCACTGATGCTGTTATTGTCAGTAGCTAAACAGAAAACTAGGAGGAGAGCCAGTCTCGGCTGTTATACCAACTATTCTAGCAGGAAAAGAAAAAAAAAGAAAATGTTTTGGCCTAGAATTAATGTTGTCAAAAGGTTGTCAAGCTTGGTCATAGAAGCATTGAATCTTAAGGGTTGGAATGGACCTTAGAGATCATCTAGTCCTGACCCCTTGCCCTGCCTGGGCAGGGACACCTCCCACCAGAACAGGTTGCTCAAGTTGATCTGAAAACAGAAACTGATCAGTTGGTCAAAAACCAGAAACTGACTTTTTGTTTAACTACACATTTTTTCCTGCTGCTATGTAGCAGAAGTAACTAGAATTCTTTTGGTGTGTGATTTAGTGTGAACTATGTAAGCAAGAAATGTGAAATTAATCTGTGTCTGTTTTCACCAAGTGAACAATGTCCACAGAGCTGAACAGTGAAGTGATGATATTCAGGAAAGTTATGATTAGTACCTTCACAGTTTTCTTGGTGTAATTACATTGTTTGGATAAGCATATTTTGCCATCCATGTTTATTAAATAAATGAAAATGCAGGACCTGAGCTGCAAAACTTCTTTTTGGGTAAGAAATCCATTGTGTCTGTAGATTGCCAAGCAGTTGTTCATGGAAAAGTAGATGCTAGTTGGCAGAAAGCTGGTTGATTATCATTCTGATAGCATTGCTTTTCTAAGTTATATTTAAAGGGGAAAAGTGTTTGTCTAATGCTTTTTGGTGAAATAATTTGGGTTAGAATCTGAGGGGACTGGATGTGGAGACTACTGAAAGCATAAGGTTTTCTACAAGGGGGAAAACAAATGTTCAAGAGCTTCCAGGTTCACTTTGATGACACAGTCCTTGTGTTAGGCTGGGAGGATGTCAGTGTTTCTGAGGCTATACTGGAAATCTTGTATTACAGAGGAGCTGCTTTATACTTGTCTTTGTATGAAGGTCTCTATGAGAGGCTCAAAAGAAAACAGTGAAATTATGCAATTAGAGAACTTAATATGAAGTTTAATTATAAGGCCACAGCTCTAGCAGTCCCTGAAAGCTCTTGGGATTTTCTGCTGCTAAAGAAATAGGACATGAGAGAGAGCTACTTTAAGATGCCAGGCTACTCTGGGACAGTTACTACGGATATATATCTCTGCATTTAGATATGTGGCTGTGGATCCATAATACAGTATTAATGCAGGTTTATGATATATAAACAGGATGTATATGTGTGTGTAGAGTACTCTATATTGACATATTTTAACAAAATGACGTGCAAGGTCCTATATCTGGGCCATAGCAATCCCAGACACAGCTACAGGTTGGGTGGGGAAGTAATTGAAACCATCAGTTATGAGAAAGACGTTGGAGTGACAGAGGATGAGAAGCTCAGCATGAGCTGCAGTGTGAGCTCAGCCCAGAAAGCCAATGGAATCCTGGGCTGCATCCACAGCAGTGTGGGCAGCAGGGCAAAAGAGGTGATTCTTCCCCTCTACTCTGCTCTGGTGAGACCCACCTGGAATACTGCACACAGTTCTGGTGTCCTCAACATCAGAAGGACATGGAACTGTTGGAGCAAGTCCAGAGGAGGCCATGAAGTTGCTAAGAGACTTGGAGCATCTCCCTGTGAGGACAGGCTGAGGGAGTTGGGGCTGTATAGCCTGGAGAAGAGAAGACTGCATGGAGACCTCAGAACAACTTCTCAATATGTGGAGGGTCTACTGGGAAGCTGGAGAGGGACTCTGTGTTAGGATCTGCAGTGTTAGGATCTGCAGGATCTGCAGGACAAGGAGTAATGGACTCGAAGGAGGGGAAATTTAGATTAGATCTTTGGAAGACATTTTGCTGTTCTGGTGGTGAGACAGTGGCACAGGTTGCCCAGGGAGGCTGTGGCTGCCCCAACCCTGGCAGTGTTCAGAGCCAGGTTGGCTAAAACCTTGAACAACCTGATTTAGTGAGGTGTCACTGCCCATGGCAGG